>NC_061509.1:39278968-39482336 GCF_022539505.1 Lolium rigidum
TTCGTCCCTCGACTCCCCCTTTATATAGGAGGTGGAGCCGAGGGATAAGTTACAGAGTCCGGGACGGTTTCTAACTCATCCCGCCAGATTACAAATAACACTTCCTATTACAACTCTTGACTTTCCTTGATATATCTTGGGCTCCCGAATCTTCTTATTCTTCGGGTAGTGGGCCTTCAGTAAACCCCGGGTACTATCTTCGGCAGGCCCATTTGGGATGCCTATGTCAGCTAGGGCGTGCCACCTGACCTATACCTGGTCAGGAAGGTGATGGAGATGCCTCGCTTAGTTTCCTGCATGGCATACACGTAAACATTAAATACGAGCCTCGATCGGCTCTCGGGTTATCTCGTGAATCGGCTCATGGGAGCCGATCCACCCATGATTCGTACGAGGTGCACGAATATATGGTGGTCCTGCTTGATCAAGATAAAGCTGATAAGATCTACGACGATTTGGGGTTTTCACCGCATAATCGGAACATCCTACTCAGGATTGGGCCTCGCGGCCACGCACGGTGATCGTAAGCCGATCCTAGACAAGGCCTAAAAACCAACACGAGGTTGATCCCGGAACATCCTGTCTAGGACTTGCGAACGACACCCTACGTGCCGCTGGATCCTCCAGCCCCTTATAAGGCCTAACTATTGCAGATATTAAACTAATCCTTGAAGAATCAAGGAGCAACCGTAACGGATCGAATCTACTAAATTATGATCAAGCGGGGTGCCGCCCCTACACCTAAGATAGGTGTAAGGGCGGCTAGATATGCAGGGGTTGCACTACGCAAGCATATGATACGAAGAACTATGCTAACCCTAACACATCTATGATAACTACGTTGCTCGCCATCAAAAAGGCTTCGATACGAGCAACGCATGAACAACGTGGAGCTTGTGCTGCCTAGATCGCAAGATGCGATCTAGGCAGCATGTCGCTTACCGGTAGAAACCCTCGAGACGAAGGAGTTGGCGATGCGCCGAGATTGATTTGTGTTGGTTGAACGTTGGTTGTTGTTTATTCCATAAACCCTAGATACATATTTATAGTCCAGGGGACTTTCTAATTTAGGCGTGCACCTAACCGCGCACGGGCCAAACTCTATCTTTTAATCTAAGATGCGATCTACTATGTTACAGATACAAGGGCAAACTTGCCCAAACTCTGCATAACGGGCCGATTCGCGTATTTCTCCCATGTATATTCTTCAAGTCCATCTTGATCGCGGCCCACCTCTGATTCGGTCAAATTCTGGTGATAACACATGCCCCCCTGGTTTTGGAATAGATAATTCCAAAATCACCCTGCTTTTCTTCATCGGGTCATGTCGTGGCAGAGCAAAACCGTCGCAGTATTCTTCATCATGATGCCCTGCCTTCTCAACTTCTCTGCAAGATTTGACACTGTAGTTCCTTTTTCGCGGTAGGCAGCTTCATTGTGCGCACTGCCTCCTGACTTTTTAGGCCGATCTCAATTCCGCGTTCATGAACCAAGAAGCCCAAGAATTGACCGGCCGTCACTCCAAATGCACACTTCTTTGGATTCATCCTTAGTACGAATTTCCTAGTTCGGTCCAGGATGCGTCGTAAATCCTCCAAGTGTCCCTCTACGGAGACAGACTTGACCACCACGTCGACAATGTAGATCTCAACCAGTTTGCCGATCAGATCATGAAATATGTAGTTCATGGCTCTTTGGTACGTTGCACCGGCGTTTCTTCAGTCCAAATGTCATGACTACATATTCAAACAAGCCCACTGAACCTGGTACTCTGAATGCAGTCTTGTGTATATCTTCTGGATATTGTCAACATAAAGTAATATAACAAGTGCAATATGCAAGTATGTAGGAATCAATGCACAGTTAACACAAGTGTTTGCTTTTTTAGATAGAAGGAAATGGGTAAACTGACTCAACAATAAAAGTAGAAGAAAGGCCCTTCGCAGAGGGAAGCATGGATTGCTATATTTGTGCTAGAGCTTTTATTTTGAAAATAAGAAACAATTTTGTCAACGGTAGTAATAAAGCATATGAGTTATGTAAATTATATCCTACAAGTTGCAGGTCTCATGCATAGTATACCAATAGTGCCCGCACCTTGTCCTAATTAGCTTGGATTTACATGGATTATCATAGCATAGCATACGTTTTAACCAAGTGTCACAAAGGGGTACCTCTATGCCGCCTGTACAAAGGTCTAATGAGAAAGCTCGCATTGGATTTCTCGCTTTTGATTATTCTCAACTTAGACATCCATACCGGGACAACATAGACAACAGATAGTGGACTCCTCTTTAATGCATAAGCATTCAACAACAAATAAAATTCTCATAAGAGATTGAGGTTTGTTGTCCAAACTGAAACTTCCACCATGGATCATGGCTTTAGTTAGCGGCCCAATGTTCTTCTCTAACAATATGCATACTCAAACCATTGGATCATGATAAATCACCCTTACTTCAGACAAGACGAACATGCATAGCAACTCACATGATATTCAACAAAGAAATAGTTGATGGCGTCCCAGGACCATGGTTATCGCCCAACAAGCAACTTAATAAGAAATAAGATGCATAAGTACATATTCAATACCACAATAGGTTTTAAGCTATTTGTCCCATGAGCTATATATTGCAAAGATAAAGAATAGAAATTTTAAAGGTAGCACTCAAGCAATTTACTTTGGAATGGCGGAGAAATACCATGTAGTAGGTAGGTATGGTGGACACAAGTGGCATAGTGTTTGGCTCAAGGATTTTGGCTGCATGAGAAGTATTCCCTCTCGATACAAGGTTTAGGCTAGCAAGGTTGTTTAAAGCAAACACAAGTACGAACCGGTACAGCAAAACTCACATAAAAGACATATTGAAAGCATTATAAGACTCTATACCGTCTTCATTGTTGTACCTTTTATCATTATATCGAAACCGATCGCTTGAACCGGCCTCCTCTTTGTCCTTGCCACCAGAGTGACTGCTCTCTTCTTTGTCTTTGCCATAGCGGTAAACAGACCCTGCCATGTTGACATCTGACCATAATACTTTGCAATCTATAGCCGATGGCTGTTCATCGGCTGTTTTGAGAATCCAGTCTCCTTCATCTTCTTGCAGCAACAGGACGGTCCAGACCCTATAGATGACGATGGCTTCCCTTTCAGGCTCCTTTCCGCAGCTCTAGTAGTCTTCTTCTGTAACAACTCGCCGCTTTCGAAGAAGGTTATGATGCAAGGTCAGCCGATGACACTCCAATCGGCTTCCAAAAACAGAGTGTCTACCAAATCAGCTGCCCCCCGAGCCTCAGTTAAGGTGAGAACAGTGGTGAGGACACACAGTTCAGTCCAAGGGCCTTGAACTCAGGCAATTGAGACAGCCACCATGCAGAGGTCCTAGCCATTCCTACGAGCGTAGCTGAGAAGGTGGCCAACTTAGCCAAGCCGACGGTAGATACACCGGAGCCGATCACCTTTTCTTCCTTTGAAAGCCGATATTGCAGACGAAACACCAACGGCCTAATGAGTAAAAGGTTGGAGGTTGGCCTTGAGGCTGAACTGAAAATCGACTTGGTCGAAATCCGTATATTGAACACGCAGCTGGTAGATCTTGTGTAATTGTACTAGAGTCGATGGCTGTGCATCGGCTGTATACCATGAGAAATTTTTTTTTACTGGCCGATTTTTCTATCGG
Organism: Lolium rigidum; assembly: GCF_022539505.1. Classification (NCBI taxonomy): domain Eukaryota; kingdom Viridiplantae; phylum Streptophyta; class Magnoliopsida; order Poales; family Poaceae; genus Lolium; species Lolium rigidum. The sequence goes on from NC_061509.1 coordinate 39,282,652, forward strand.
CCCCCAATATTTCACTGCACATGTGTCTGTCTGCTCATGTGCCCCCTCGAGCCGAATCTGTCAGGTAACTGCGGATATCGGCTCTGCGGTTTGTTGATAGGATTCTGCCGGAACATCGGCTTTGCAGTCATGGACCAATCCTGATTTCCCTGCCCTTGCAAGCCGATGTAAATCCATACTCCAGTCTTCTGTCACCCGCTAGATTAATGCTGAATGCCGGCGAAAACGCACGGCCCGGATAACACGGGGCGGCTGCTGAATTGGCCTCTATTTCGACGGTACTGGTCGAAAGAGGTGTAAATCTCGTCGTGCCGGCCAATGCCTCGTCACCGGCTTTCCTTCGTTTGGCGCGTCGTAACCCCCTTTTGGCGGCTGATGCTCGTATGTGACAAGAGTGCCGTCCGCCATCTCAGATGTAGATGGCGATGTGGTTGATGTAGAAGCTTGTCCCACCGGGCGTGCCAGAATGTGTTGTCGTCAGAAACCCACCGGCGGGCAGCGACAGGCAACACAGTAGAGCCGGGAACAACTTAGGGCTTCGGCTGGCCCTGGTCCCTCCGAGCGACGGCCCACAAAGCTTTCTGGTCACACGTCCGATGCTGATGCTAGGGCGTGCCACCTGACCTATACCTGGTCAGGAAGGTGATGGAGATGCCTCGCTTAGTTTCTGCATGGCATACACGTAAACATTAAATACGAGCCTCGATCGGCTCTCAGGTTATCCTGTGAATCGGCTCATGGGAGCCGATCCACCCATGATTCGTACGAGGTGCACGAATATATGGTGGTCCTGCTTGATCAAGATAAAGCTGATAAGATCTACGACGATTTGGGGTTTTCACCGCATAATCGGAACATCCTACTCAGGATTGGGCCTCGCGGCCACGCACGGTGATCGTAAGCCGATCCTAGACAAGGCCTAAAAACCAACACGAGGTTGATCCCGGAACATCCTGTCTAGGACTTGCGAACGACACCCTACGTGCCGCTGGATCCTCCAGCCCCTTATAAGGCCTAACTATTGCAGAGATTAAACTAATCCTTGAAGAATCAAGGAGCAACCGTAACGGATCGAATCTACTAAATTATGATCAAGCGGGGTGCCGCCCCTACACCTAAGATAGGTGTAAGGGCGGCTAGATATGCAAGGGTTGCACTACGCAAGCATATGATACGAAGAACTATGCTAACCCTAACACATCTATGATAACTACGTTGCTCGCCATCAAAAAGGCTTCGATACGAGCAACGCATGAACAACGTGGAGCTTGTGCTGCCTAGATCGCAAGATGCGATCTAGGCAGACATGTCGCTACCGGTAGAAACCCTCGAGACGAAGGAGTTGGCGATGCGCCGAGATTGATTTGTGTTGGTTGAATGTTGGTTGTTGTTTATTCCATAAACCCTAGATACATATTTATAGTCCAGGGGACTTTCTAATTTAGGCGCGCACCTAACCGCGCACGGGCCAAACTCTATCTTTTAATCTAAGATGCGATCTACTATGTTACAGATACAAGGGCAAACTTGCCCAAACTCTGCATAACGGGCCGATTCGCGTATTTCTCCCATGTATATTCTTCAAGTCCATCTTGATCGCGGCCCACCTCTGATCGGTCAAATTCTGGTGATAACAAGAGGTCAAGAAGAGGGAGTGGAGCAAGTTTGGTGTGGATGAGTTGGCCGCGGGAGGTCTCTATTTATAGGTGAGGTGGTGACCGGCGGGTGCTGTGAGAGGTCATCGCCGGCGAGGGCTGTCCAGGGCGCGAAGGGGCAAGCTAGGGGCGCGCGAGGTAGGCGATGACTAGGAGGTGCTAGAGCGCTTGAAGGGACGACAGGGGAAGGACGGAGCGTGCTGGTCATCGTCGAGAGCTTGCAGTACATGCGCGACAGATTTTTGATGATGGCGATGGCGACGGTGCACGCGCGAGCCAGCGAGCATGTCTACGGCGTAGAGGAGAGGTTGGCGAAGCGCTAGGCAGAGGTAGGCATGCAGGGGGAGGACGAGGGCGACGAGTCGCGTGGCGCTCTGGCGCGCCCAGTGACATGCCAGGGCGCGCTCACCGCGTGCCTGGCAAGTTTCTGGCGTGTCTGGGCACGCGCGTTTCGGCCAAGTGCTGGTGTCTCTTTGCTTAGGGAAGGTACTAGCATGCTCGGTGGAGTGCAGAGAGGCTAGTTGGCAAGGTGAGATGGGTAGGGGAGGACCAGAGAGAAAGTGAGGAGAGTGGCCGGCATGGTACTTGAAATGGATGATATTTGATCATGGCACCACTTTAACCAGTACCAAAATGGCTTTGTTTGATGCAGAGGAGGTACAGGAGTGATGATCATGCAAGGTTTAGGCCAAAATCTGTTGTGTAAAAGCATGTCTCACATTTGCCAATTGATGCCTGCAAGGTATTCGACATAATGGCCGCATGAAAATTCTTTTCAAATTTTGAAATTCTTTTTGGTGCAACTCAATTATATATTTAAAGGGTTGGAAAGGTGGTGGTGGTGTTCATTTTGGTGAAGTTTTGCAATAATTCAAAAAGTGGGTCATCTTCACATAGTTTCAAAGTCTCCACTTGTCTCCTTTATTCTGGTCAACCTGGTCAACATCAGTACTAATGGTCAACATGAAAGTTGCTCACCATCACTTGTTCTTGGATGACATGGCTTTGGTTGACTAAGGTTGGTTGAGGAATCAGAAGATAAATGGGTGCAAAGTGGTGAAGAAAATAAGAATGGGACATATGACCATTATCATATGTGAATTGAATTTGAGATTTCCTTTGATTTGATTCTTGTTTCTTTGATGCAATTGTGTTTGTTTATCATATATAAACATTTTACAAGCAAGAGATCAAGCAATGGTGGCCTTTGGTGAAGTTTTGCAAAATTGGCTTTATGTGTATGTGAGTGAATTTTGGGATTTTCTCACTAATTGATTGCTCTCCATTTGATTTGACTTTTCTTGACTCTAATGTGATTCTTATTAGTTTAGAAACATTTTCCAACCATTGAAACCAATTCAAAAGGTCTTGGTCAAAGATTTGCAAAAATGGCCATAACACATAAGAGGTGAGGTGTCAAATTTTATTAAACTTGTAAATGGTTCATCTTGATTTACTTGGACATGGGTTGGGGTCAATTTAGCATTGGATTAGGTTTAGAGAAGGTTTCCCAACATTTGGTCAAGGTTTAAAGTCATAGGGCAAAATTTGGGTATTATGGCTAAGTGCCACATATGCATCTATGCATAGGTTGCATTGAGTTTTAATTTGACTTGGCTTGACCTTATTGGTGTTGTGGAGTGTTGAAATGGTATATAAGAGTGATCCCACCATTCATCACAAGTCCTAGGGTCAAGGTCCTCAAATTCACAAATTTGCTAATTTACTCTCATATGCAACTATGGCATTTTTAATTTCTTTTTATTTTCTTTGGATTTACTTTGGATTGGGTTTGATAAGTACTAGGTAAGATGTATGAAGGTTTTTCCAAACCTCTAAGTAAAGTAGAAAAGATTAGGGTAAGGTTTTATAAATATAGCCATAGGAACATATGCCTTTTTCTTATTTAATTTCTTTTTATTTTATTTTAACTAGGGTGATGAAAAGAGGGGTGAGGTTTAGGGTTTAAATTCATTTTAAATACTAATAACAAGCAATCATGGCAATAGCACAAGAATTAAGCAAGGTTACTATGGATCAAACTTAATTGAATAAAAGTTTTTGTTTGTTCCAAAATTTGGAAAAAGGGAAGTTCATTTGTTTTATTTTGGAAATTTTGGGATGTTACAGTAAAGCTACAGAATTGGAACACCAATATAAAAATATCTTTGGGTGTACATCTGGGACTTTACCTTTCCATTATTTAGGGGTTCCCATTCACTACTGGCGACTCCGCAATTCTGAATGGAATCCGATGGAGAACCGTTTTGCTTCGAAGTTAGGATGCTGGAAGGGCAAGATTTTGTCGTATGGAGACCGCTTGGTGCTTGTAAATTCTGTACTTACGAGCTTGCTGATGTTTATGTTATCATTCTTAGAAATTTCTAAAGGGGTGGTAAGAGATTTGATTATTATCGTTCCCGCTTTTTTTGGCAAGAGGAGGAGGATAAGAAGAAATATAGATTATCTAGATGGAACATAGTATGTAGACCTAAGGATCAAGGAGGTTTGGGAATTGAGGTACTTGAACTAAAAAATATATGTCTTTTAAGCAAATGGCTTTTTAAATTGTTACATGAACAAGGAATGTGGCAATAACTACTTCATAATAAGTATATCAAAAACAAAACGTTGGCTCAGGTAGAGGCCAAACCTACAGATTCTCCTTTTTGGAAGGGGCTTATGCGGGTTAAATCAGAGTTTCTTAAGAGAGGGAAGTTCAAAGTTGGTAATGGGATGACGGTGCGGTTTTGGGAGGACACTTGGCTGGGCGCATACCCTTTATCTTTACAATATCCATCGTTATATAATACTGTCCAACGGAAAAATGAGTTGGTTTCTTCGGTTTTGGCTCACTCACCGCTGAATATTGGTTTTAGAAGAACTTTCAATGATTACAAATACAATTTGTGGTTACGCTTGTGTCAGCGGCTTATGTCTATTCATTTATCCAATGAAACAGACACTTTTGTTTGGAACCTAAATGAATCTGGTTTATTCTCTGTCAAATCCATGTACCTTGATCTGATGAATGGACATACTAGATTTTTGCGGAAATACCTTTGGAAGATTAAGGTTCCTCTAAAGATTAAATTTTCATGTGGTTTCTAAGTAATAGGGTATGACGAAGAGAAAATGGACAGGAAGTCAAAAATGTTGTTTTTGTAACAATAATGAAACTGTTGACCATCTGTTTCTTCATTGTCCTTTTGCCAAAATTGTCTGGAGAATGATTTTCTTTACATATAATATTCCACCTCCCTCTAATGTAGCTAATATGTTTGGTAATTGGCTAAATGGAGTGAGTAAGAGGGACAAAGCTTATATTCGAATTGGTGTTTCGACAATTTGTTGGTCGATTTGGACTAGCCGGAATGATATCATCTTTAATAAACAAAGGGGCACAATTTTTTTGCACGTTATTCTTCGTGCGGCGTATTGGTTACAACTATGGGCATACTTGCTCCCGTTGGACCAGCGGGATACCATGGTTACTGGATGCAACCGTCTCCTGGAGGTCACTCAGGACTGCTATTTCAAGCTACTGGATGGCGATACATTAGCATGATTCTAGATGGATAGTTTTGGTCTTATATTCATCTGCAGATGTTTCGAACCGTTTTGTTTTAGTGATCCTTGTTTACCAGACATGTTCTATGTAATAAGCACTTGACTTTGACGTTTATTTTATTAATAAATGGTTGTGTGCATCGATTGATGCAGAGGCCGAGACTATACTCCCATATTTAAAAAAATGCCATGCCTGGTATCAATGGAAAGCCACGAAAATCCTTACCGTGCTTACTTGTTGGGAAATGTGCAACGATTGACATGCGAGGGCGTTTTTCGAAATGAATCAAAAATATCTTCTAGAATGATATCCAAGATCAAGTCTGATGCGAGGAATTGGGCAATCGCCGGAACAAAACACTTGAGTGCAATCCTACCATGAGAGTAATCTTTTTTCACGACATTACTGCTTCTTCTCTTCTTTTTTCTTTGAACTGGTCTGATTGTGGACCCTACTTCCTATTTTATAAGATGAGGCAAATATTTGGATACATTTCTCCTACAATGAGCATCCGAATTTAATTTTTTTAGACATGAACCATCTAGGTTTGTAAAATTCAGTTGTTTCCTATTCTATTTACTTCTACAGTAGCTAATTACGAAAATGTTTTCATAGTTTGTTGCCGAGACGGTAGGTCAATTTCCAACAATGACCATCCCCTCTTTTGCTTGCGCATCTCCATCGTCTCCAAGTCAAAGACGATGAATGTACCTATATAACCATGCACACATGCCCGTAGAAGCACCACTTGGCCGCTCCTCTTCCCTAAGCCCTTGAAGTACTTAATAGGTTTTTGACTATCGATGATAGCAGGGTCCAGCGAGCGCAGTTTTTCCTCCATGTTGATCACAGCTTCCAGCGACCAACCAGTACCGCCTGCTGTTGAGATCGGGAGCTGTAGCCACACGGACATGATAAACCTTTCAATGGCGAGCAACTTTTAGCATTTTCCCATCTGAAGATGTTGCGAAGTGGAGCTGGTTGCCGTTGTCGTTGGTGGGCGGTATAGCTTCACAGTGCCTGTCTTCCCTGTGCTCACGTCGTAGCTTAGGATTTGCTTGCAACAATCCTCCATCCAGTGGATGATGCCGCCGCAGAGGACTGCGGGGTCGCTGCGCGTCTTGATCGACCACCATGGGAGGTGATTGTCGTACCCAGTAACAGGACTCCATGTGCCACATGATGACGCAGTCTGAACTTTCATGCTCGATCTGTGGCGATCGATCGCGACCAAAAGGATGGAGCAGTTGATACCATCGGCGGCAGTGAGCAGGACATGCATACTCGCAACAAGAGCTGATCCCGGCGGTTCGGAATAGAATGTCTGGACACCACTCATAGGGTCATACACGCAGAGGTCGGAGCAACTGGTGTCGTCGAACTCTGGTGGGTATTTGATGCTTCGGCGCCGGAGGAGGATGAGGCCGCGTCGGGACACTAGGATGCTATATTGGTCAAAAGAGGCCGAGGGAGTGACGCGACAAGAAGGGAGAGAGAATGTCGTTGCAGAACGACGCGGCAACGTGGGTAACCGGGTGGACAAGGGCGACGTGTGCTTGTTTCCATAGGTGAGATGGGTGAGCACACACGGAGCCGCTTGGTGGCTGGCTTGGCGGATGAAAGACGGACTGAGGATTTCACGACGGAGGAGCTTGGAGGTGGCGGCGCAGCGGATAACGGGGCGTGGTTCCGACCGCGAGATGATCTCCAGCACGAGATCTGCCGGCAGCGTCCAGGCTATTGGAGTCTCCGGCACAGATGCGTTTTCTCGTCGGCGTTTCTGTGAAGGCATGGTGTGTCCGTCCGTAGGTACGAGAGTCCGGTAAGGCGTCGATTGATTGATCAATCTGTTTATATTTCCTCTGCTACGTGCAATTTGGCAACTTATATATGGAAAGAAAGCAGGAAAGGCCAAGTTGAGTTAGATTAGGAAACGATCAGAATCAAAGTTATGTCAGGATATGTCTTCACTTATAGGAAGTACTACCTCCACTACAATCGGGTCATTCCACTACAATCGGGTGATGTCGTCTTACCTTTAGAGATGCCACATCAGATTTTTTTCTTAGTTGGAGAAGAGATCATGAAGAGAGAAGGTTGTATTTCTTTAGCTAAGAGATCATCTCTTAAAAAATAAAGGAAGATTATTTTCTCCATTGTATCACATATGTCTTCCTTTAGCAACAAATTTTTACCAAATTTTTATTATTTATATTATAATTGGTAGAGATGGTTGTAAAAGATAATGCATTGTATGACTTTGGGCATGGACAATGGTTGATAAGACCGTCTTATCTTAACTCCACCACGTAGTCTAGATATAACAACAAAACATGATATACAATGAATCATTTTTTAGTCTTATCGCTAGTAATAAGACATCCCTAAATATGTGGTGAGAGAGATTGTTGCTACGAGATGATCTCTTAGCTAAGAGAAGACAAACCTATTTTTTATATTTCTCTCTCCTCCATGTCATCAATTATTCTACGTGGCATCCCTAAGATATAACCATTGTACATGGACTTATATCTAATGTCTTCTCTAGCTGACGTGGCGAGGTAAAGGAAGGCATGCCTTCTCTATCACTGTACATGCCCTAAGGCTGCTCGAAATTTGAACCACCTTTATAATTAACCATAAAATTGATAAAGAAAATATAATCTATTTGTTATAAAGGAATGTATCGTTAGAAACGTTTTACAATATGAATCTAATGGTATGTTTTATGTAACATATAGTTTGAATATGATATGTTAAATTCATAGTTAAATTTGGGATCAAATTTCAAGGGGGCTTATAATCTCTAATGGAAGGTACTACCCGTCATGGCCAACGAGACAATTCATTTTAAGGACGATGTCGTGGACGGCGGTGCAGGAGGAGGCCATGCGGATGAGTAGGTCGACGGTGCAGCAACTGGAGGAGCTCCGTCGGTGTAGGAGGAGGACGTTGACGGAGCAACATCCAGAGAGGAGGAGGAGGAGGAGGAGGAGTAGGAAAAGAGAAGGAGGAGGGGAGAAAGTGATGACCGTGGGCTGGTTTGTAGTATATATAGCATATGTTACCGCCGGCGCAACGAATATGGTGGTGCGCCGACAATAATGTTTCCTATTTTTTCATCGAAATCTAAAACCTAAAAAAAATTATGTTTCTATTTTGAATTTGCCGAATACAATTTTTGTCTAAACGATCATAGGAAAATTTATGGTCGTTGAAATCAGATAGAAAATTTCGCCTAGAAACATTTTGATATAAATTTTTTTTCGTCAGAAGTCGTATGCAACCAAAAAATCCAGTTTTGCCAAAACATAACACCATTTTGCATAATATATCAAAATTCATGTTTTTAAATTTCTCTTAAAACTACATGACAAAACATATGGGCATCTTGAAAGATTTTATTTTTTTGAAATTTCTACCATTTTCGTTTATTTTTCTCAAAACTGAAAAGGCAATTCCCGGGGGCTTGGGGTGTGGAGGGAAATATATGTGCTCCCCTTACCGCCGGTGCACCTTTATGGTGGTGCGCCGGTGGTAAACAATTGACCACCGGCGCACGATCATAGAGGTGTGCTGGTGGTAAGGGGAGCACAATTTTTTTGATCTGGTCATGACCTGTTCGAACCTTATCCTCAGCCCACTAAATTTTTTATGCATCGGCGGTATTGAGTCATTATCGGCGTGCCCGAAACATGGTGTGCCGGTAGTATTTAGCACCGGCGGGCACCCTTTTTGGTGAGCCGGCAATAGTGCTTGCGGCTATAGGTTTTCTCCTAGTAGTGACACCATGTGTTCATTAACCTTAAAAAATTCCTCAATACAGACTATATTTAACACGATCTCACTTCGAGGGGGCTTTCTGTTGCTTTCGACATTATCTCTGTTATCACCTTTAGTGGCTGGTATTCAGTTTTGCATTTTACATACTGGTATGATGTTGCACTTGCAGGATCGTAGGGTGCTAGTACGGAATCTTGACAAGAAGGTGCCATATGGTCAAGAGCTCTTGATTTGCCCAATTATCTACCTGTTTTTTTTTTTTTGAAGGGATACTTAACTGCAATTAACTGACTACATGCATTCCTGAAAAAAGTCACGTAGCTCCCCAGGAAATTTCCTACACTTTCAGACTGGTAGTAACTGTAGCACTAGAAGTTTAGCCCCTGAAGGAAGCATCGATGCAACCTGTCGTGAGTACATCCAAGGTAGCTCGTCGTTGGCTGCCTTCTCTTCCGGTCGAAGGGCGACCACTCCCTCCTCCTCTGCCGGTTACGGCTTTCTCCGACCAGCGCTCGAAGGAGATATTCAACCTCCGGGCTGCCATGCCATCAAGGAGCCCTCTCAGTAGAGTAAGCTCCCGGTGCCTCGTCCCAAGTGGTTCTGTCCCCGGCGGCGATGTGCTTGACTATGCTACGGCGTGCTGTTGCGGTGGTAGAGGAGCTGGATCAGATGGCGTTTTCTTCATCAATTTTAGGGTCCTTAGTGCATATTGTCTGGACTTGGTTGTAATTTTTTTTCTTTCTTTCAGTCCTACACGTAAAAGTGCTGCCACCGATGAATACATGCTTCTAGGTCCCTCTGGGACCATCCCCTGTTCAAAAAAAAAAAAAATGCAACCTGTCGCTTTTCGATGTACGTACCTGCATGGATTATTCCTCCCGTAGAGATTGAGATGCGCGCATGCTCATGCAGATGTTCTACTTCTTCTTCAAGTAGATCTTCTACACATCTCCAGATTGAGATTAGTGAAATGTTATTGCTTGTTCTCGTTCATGGGTATCCATCCGCAAATCCATCAAAAAGGCTGTTCTTTAGTTAGGAAAAATATTCAGTTTATACATTGGCACTCGTGCAGTCTATAGAGTACATACAAATTATTACCTTTGAAATGTGAATACATACAATATATTTGTTCTTTATCGTCCTTCATGTTTAGTTTCAAAATAAATTCATTAGGTATATTCATTTCTGCTATAAGTATTATTACAGTATATTTCAAAATGTATGTGGTACATGGGACCGGGGATAGAAGCGTGTGAAGATCTAGCAATAGGAATTAGTACACCAAAAATTGCGCATCATCAAGTCTATGATTTACACACACAAAATAAAATGTCAACAAATATGCAAATGTCTAATCGCACATGTGGAAACCTAAAGTTGCACATGGTGTGTATAAAATTCGAAAATGCTTTCTTAACAACTAGATGGAAATCAACATAACTTTCAGATTAACTAGTACTAAGCTGAGCCAGAAATGTGTTTTCTGTCATCAAGATGGAACAATAAAACGCCTTTTTTCAACTGTAGGTTTGCAAGATCTATATGATCAATCATTCAGATGGGTTCTACCTTATATCCACCTTGTAGCGTTGCAAATATATTTGGCAATTGGCTAAATGGGGTAGATACTAGGTATAAAACGCTTATCAGAATGGGTGTGATTGCTGTTGTATGACGCTATGGCTATGTAGAAATGACAAGGTTTTCAATGACAAGAATTCTTCTCTCATGCAGGTCATTTACCGATGTACGGCTTTGCTCCGTTTATGGTCGCCACTTCAGCGCTTGGAGGACCGAGATCTCTTTATGGAGGTGTCTACACGGTTGGAGAACACGGTTAAGGAGTTTATTTCCCAACATAGGTGGCTGCATATTAGGCGGATTGAAGCAAACGAATCATAGTCTAATTTGGCTCTTTCGATCGATCTTTTATTTTTACTTGTTCAGACTTGATACTCGAACGGCTGTGTGCATCTTAGTTATGCAGAGGCTGGGTGTAATGCTTGAATATTTTGAGTAATGTAGCACCCTTTATCGAAAAAAGGTGAGCAAGAAAAACTCATATAAAAAAATAGACTAACCATTTTACATTTCACGCAGTGCGGTGCTATCTCACTGGAGAAAAGGTTTCATGGCACGCAGCCTAGATGGCAGATCGATCTCCAAGAGCACGGAGGACCAAGGAGTTGAGGTTTGATGCAGGTGCATCTCCTTCATCTCATTGTCAAGAACGATGAGCCTCCTACTTGAGCTCAGATTATACGGATATGTGTGCAGCACCACCATGTTGCTCCCCTCGCCGGACCATATGAACTCGGTAAGCAAAATATGACTGATGTTGATACCAGGGTATAACGACAGTAACTTCTCCTCCATGTCGATCGTTACAGGCTCCGACGCCCATTGTTCATTTGCGAGCTGATGCCACACATATATCTTGACCCCCTTAGAAGCCAGCAATATTAGCAGCTTTTGCCCGTCGTTTGGGTAGTATGTTCCTAAGCAAAGCAGTCCTTTGAAGCTGGCGGCAAGGACGGGGGGGCCTTATCGTGCCCTGCTCCATTGTGCATATGCTGTATGATACAATCTCGTGCATGTTGCGCACCATCCAGTGGATGACACCGCCGTGTAGGACAACGGCATCATGGAGCATTGCAAATTTAAGGATGGAACTACCCTTGTGGAGGATGGCAGCCGGTGCCCAGGTACCACACGTTGATGTGGTGGTCTGGACTTGGATGTTGTCAGCAGTGAAATCGACTTCGGCAAACAACAACATGAAGGAGCAGCCGATGCCGTCTGCGTTAGTGAGCAACACATAGCATTGGGTACTATTCGAGTCGGTGTCTGGTGGGTCAGAGAGGAAGTTGCGTTGGCTGGTGATGAGGTCATACACGCACAAGTTAGAGAGCTTGTTGCTGATGTGATGGCGACGGAGCAGGAGGACGAGGCCACCACGGGATGTCACTGGATAGTACTCATAGGTCATCTGCAAAACGCGACATGTAGGAGGATATATGGTCGTCCAAAAATGACACGGCGGCGGTCGTGGCTGGGTGAACCAAAGAGAGAAGAGGTTGTGGATCGGCCCCATCATCATCAGGGCTGTTGTGGTAGGCGACGATGCACGGGGGTACAAATGCCTCCTTGTCGGATGACGCTGAACTCGAACAGGACTCGGTTTCTGTTGCTCGCTAATTAAGGAATAGAGTAGGTGTTTTACATTTTAGTCCTCCTCTCTAGTAATTATTCGCTCCTTTGTAGTGGCTGATGAAAGGTTTTCAGTTGATCAAGCCCACATGCTCGTCGGTAGCATGGCGTGGTAATAACAACCTTGTGTGCTGACCATCATCTTTTATCATGTACAAGTGCGTCCGAGCTTGACCTTGCTGCCTGAATTTTGCCATCCGAGTTCGACCCAACCGCCGATCTCGTGCCGTCTGACTGACCTGCGCTGCCGGAATCCTGCTGTTCGACTGGTCTGCGAGACATTTGGCGTTCTTGTTTCGTTTTTTTACTGCAGCTGCTCTCTTATTTGGCTGCTGTTAATAACTTTTCTTGTGCACCAACAACCACGTTTGGTTGTCCACCATCTCTTTTCCGCACGCGAGAAGGAACATGTCAGGGTATACCAACGAAAAGACTGCTCATCTCGAACGAGAGCTGCAAGAAGAAATCGTCAAGGCCAATCCATTTATATACAATGCAAATCTTGTCGCAAATTTCATCTATGTAAGATCGTGTGAGGAGAAGTGTGGATGGTCACGCACGCTAATAAGCCCAAGAAGCCTCTCATGTCTCATCAGGGGATTTCTACGACCAATGGAAAGAACGAGTTCCATTTGGAAATAAGCTAATACTTTAGGTGTTGGATGAAATGAAGTTTGTTGCTTCTTTGATTCGTATTTGCATCCAAAATTTTGGAGAAATAAAATCATTATAAACTTTTTCTATAGTGTTTGTCTTATTTGTAGGATTAAAATCGTAGGAATTCAGTGTCTTCCATTTACCAGAAGCTATCCGAGGGAGCGTCAGTTGCACACGCAAGGGATGTGTGGGCAGCCAAACTCCCCCTTAAGATTCGGATTTTCACTTGGCAGCTTATCTTTGATCATCTCCCCTCCAGTCTTCTAGTGGCGTCCAGATTTGGCCTGGCAACGGGGAGACGTGCACTCTGTGATGCGCCTGAAGACGCCAACCATATCTTCTTTTCGTGTTCGTTCGCTAGGTTTATGTGGAGTGTGGTTAGACAACTCCTCGAGTGCAGCTGGTCTTCCACCTCTTTTGCTCAGTTCTTTGCCATAGTTTCCAGTTTTTCGGATCGTCCGCGCCGCCTTTTTTGGACTTTGTTTGCGGCTCAAAGTTGGACGCTTTGGCATATTCGCAACAAGCACGTTTTTGAATATAGGGTGATATCTAAACCTGCTAACCTGCTCTTTAAAAACATTGTGTTTTTGCAGCTGTGGACGCCACTCGCAAAGGCACAGGACAAAGCAAACATATCGGAAATGATAAGACAACTAAGACTTATGCACGCGGAGCTGGTGGCAAATGATCATCCAGGAGCCACTTTGGCGTTGGCGCAGGCGGCTCCTCCCTCTTGACGTTGCTGCTCGTGCGAGCCCGGGTCGTCCTCGTGCGGTTCTTTAGGCTATTTTGCTTTGCATTTTCATCTTGGCTAAGCTGTATGCCACAACATTGTAACTATACTTTGTTTCGAACCTGTGGGGTTTTATTAATTTAAAGTCGGGCACTAGATGCCTTTTATCTCAAAAAAAAACCTAGGAATTGTTCTAAAGAAATCCTTTGCACTAGTTTGTATAGAAAATCTAACATCCGCTCAAACCTCTTTTACATAGTCCTTTATTTTTCTATAATGGAATAATAAAAAATTGATATTGCAATCATGCGTTTTTTCCTATCATGTAAAATCAAAAATCAAGGAGGACCTTGCAATTTTTAGAAAAAATAGCTTCTAGCATTTTTAGGTAGAAAATATAGCATTTTTTAGAACAATGGCCGAAGCTTTATTCTTCCCTTGTAGAGTAGTTTACAGCAACACCCATCCCATTTGGAGGATTTACAAACCACACATGTCTACCAATATCTACTTTCATAGTAGCTCATGCTAGACGATGTGCTTCTCCATTCGTTTCGCGCCGCTCGATGGATGAAAGAGACATACACAGAAACTTCCTTCGGAGATAGAACTTCCTTCCGAGATAGAACTTCCTTCATCACCATGCAATGAGAGCCACCACTATGCACTCTGGAGTTCCTGCTTACAACGAGGCAATCTGAAGAAACTGTAAACTTGGTAGACTTGAGACCAGCCGGCAGAGACATGGACTCCGCACACGCCATTGTCTCCAAAGCAACCGGGCTGGTGATGTCATCCACCCTGACCGGTTAGCACCCCAAAAATCTTCCTCAATAATATCTACAAAAAACACTAAAAGCTCCAGAATTTTAAGCCTTTGTAACCACCCCATCGACATTACATTTCAGAACTCAAGCAGGTGGTGGACTCCACTGCGTTACGATCAGATTTGTTGCTCCCGTGTTGGATGGTTAGCAGGGCAGTGATGTCTACCACATTGTGTGTGTGTGTGCGCGAGGGGGGGGGGGGGTCTACCATCCCTCTAGCCTGGTCGATCGGTTCCTGGGCTTCCCAGCGATGTGATGCCTTGTACTGCATGATTTTCTATAGCATGTGAAAAAAGCATCATAAACGCATTTGTTCGAACTACTAGAAATTTCTTGGTCTGCCACTAAGAAGTCATGAATCTAACCAAGACTATGGACGCATGCTAAGAAGTCTTAGTCACGCTTTACTTGTTTTATGTGTTCTAATATGCTACACCTTTAGCTTTATCCGTCTTTTGTGTTGTAATATGTTAGACCTTTAATCTTTACTCATCTCAATATTTTGTGTTGTAATATGGCAACTTTGGGTTATGATGCTTTTTAAACTAGTATAGTCATCCTATTCCATCTCTGTTATTTACTACTTGTGATTTGTATAATGTGCAAACTCTAACATGTGTCCCAAAATGATCCAAAAATATTCTCAAATTCACCTGCCCAGAATATTCCTTAAAATTTATATAATTGAACATATCTTTGACTTATCGGTGAAAGTTTTATTCTGTTTTAATGAGTGGTTTGATAGAACAGTCGATGTGAATGCTCACTTTCAAAATTTGACCGGAAACTGAACGCTTCAAAAAAAAATCCAGTAATTCAAGTACATATATGTAAGAAATCTGGGAACTTTTCATTCCATTTTAATGAGTGGTCTGAGAGAACAGTCGATTTGAATGTTCGGCGAAAATCATACTTTTCAGAAAAATAAAAAATCATTACTAGTAATTAAAGTACTTGTATGTAATCAATCTGGAAAATTTCAATTCATTTGACGGTTCTTCCATTACAGACTTTATTAAACGTGGAAACTAATTGTAGTTACTCCTTACACAAGATTGATTATGTCAATAGATAAACCATCGGCCACTTGGGGCCTTGGGCAACAACAAGTTTCAGGTAGCAGACTTTGGCAAGCTTCAATGGCCGGAAGAGGCGAGGGGCGGCGACGCGCAGTGGGCAGCAGCTAGTGGTGGCGCCGACATGTAGGGTCTGTTTGCATTATGGCCATGACCTGCCCAATAAAATTTTTGGCATTGACTGTGGACACAGGCAATCGTTTGGATGGAAGCCAAGATTTCACATCCGTTCCAATTATTTGGCCGTACCTTCAATTTTTTCTACCCGCAACTTGGCGAGATGGGGCGGCGAAATCGTCCACCAAATAATTGGTTCGCCCATGTTTTGGCAGGGTGCGCGTGGGCACAATCCTAATACAGCCGAAGAGACGTGCCTCCGCCGACATGCGGCAAGCTAGGGTTTCTTGTGCGCCAAGGCTAGGTTTCGGTTGGGTATGTATCAAGGGCAGTTCATTCAATTCACTCCTCGAGCTTTTCCACGAATTCTCGAAAGAAAAGAAAATAAGTCAAAACTGTAAATAATATAGTCACCAAATTAAAACCGTGCCAAAAAAGGAAGGTCAAACTAATAGAGGGCAAATCCTAGAGGTACCAATTAATTAGGGGTAAAAATAAAAAAATCACCATAACTTGCGGCGCCGTCTCCTCCAAAAAAAATCTGCCCCGTCCCAAATCCACTCATTCCAAAATGGTGGGTCAGATCGATCCTTGTTTCCCAAAACCGCAAGCCTCGCCTGCGTAATCTGTATTCCCATGGCTGCTTGATTTCTTACCTACCGAGCTCCCTATATGAGCCTCCGTGTTGAGCCTCGGCAACATCCGTGTTGAGCTCTCCCTATATGGCTGCTGGATGAATTACGCTACTTGCCTGCTCATGTGCGCTTCCTGCTGCTTGCCTGCTTCTATTTCAGTTTACTTTGCATTGAGTTTCAAGTCAGTCAGACTAGTCATTGTGTATATGCTAAACTACAGCCCGTTTGTTGGATTCTATTATGTTCATGTCCAGTTTTGTGTTGATTATCTTGGCTAGTTTTTGTTGTTTACTGTCTTTACTGACGGTAAATGCTGGCCAAATTTTCTGCCTCTGTCGAAGTTTTTCTTTGTGTGGAAGCTGCCTCTGTCCAGCTAATGCGCAAGTATCCCAGCCGGCCAGTCCAGCCCAGCCCACCGACCTAGCTAGCAGGCCAGCCCAGTACTTAGGTCCGATTGCTCCAAAACCGATGACCAAACAGAACGATCGGGGCACCGATCTCTTTTATTGCTTCATTTAAGTGTAGATATGGACACATTAATGGCGTTTAATAAAAAATATCACCATATATCTTTTAGTACTTCATATAAAAGTTTCTTTTCTATATGCTTGGTTTTTCGTATGATATTTAACACAAAGGAAACTTTTCAATGTACATGCGTAATGACAAGATTGGCACGGTGAGTCATGCAACAATTTGAGCAGTCATTTGGAAAGAGTTCCCACGATAACACCACCATTAATGAGTATTAATAAAAAAATATCACCATATATCTTTTAGTACTTCATATAAAAGTTTCTTTTCTATATGCTTGGTTTTTCGTATGATATTTAACACAAAGGAAACTCTTCAATGTACATGCGTAATGACAAGATTGGCACGGTGAGTCATGCAACAATTTGAGCAGTCATTTGGAAAGAGTTCCCACGATAACACCACCATTAATGAGTATAGGCTGTCCATCGCTTGCTTTATTTGTCACATATGCCTATCCTCCGCTCATACTTTTGGAGGTATTTAAGTTTGAACTTTATGCCTTAACTTAATTGATAAGCATATATACCCCCATACCTTCTTCCTTATGGGTATCCTGTGATTCAGAACTAGCATACTCTTCTATCCTTCTGTCCTCCTAACCCACCTCCATGGAACCCGGTCAATTCCATGCCTATAACTTTTCCTATCTGATACTTCGAGAGTTGTTCTTTCGCTTGGTTGTTTGTTTTGAAATTGAGTCTTCCCTTTCCAGGGAGATAATAGCCTTTTGGTTGTGGCTCCAAGGAAATAGCCAGGCTGCTCTCCTTTTGAGCATTGCGTCTTTTGATGATAACCATTTTCATGTGATTGCTTCTACTGCAAAACCTTTTGTTGAGGTTCTCCATTTTGAGTTTGATGGCTCAGATCCTAGATCTGTACCAATAAATCACTTTCGGAGGGAAGCTATTGAAGGGATTTCTTACTACCTCAACAAAGTTTGTTATGAGGCCTTGCAAGTTCTTGAAGAAAGAGCAAAGATGAACTTTTTCCATAATCATACGGCAGATCTGTACCAAAGAGCCTATGGACAATTCATGAATGATAGGGTTCCTATATGCTCGGTAAGACTTGGGTGGATATTTTGTTATCCAAGATCTGATCTGTAACTAGTTTAAAGTTTGTTCCCTTTGTGATTTTCCTTGCCATCTATGCAGATGACAGATCTACACAAAGAGGCATATGGCAATTCCATGAATGACCAGGTTCCTTTGAGCTCGGTAAGACTAAAGTAAATCTGTAGATCTGCTAATAGTATGTCAAGTATTTTTCTTGTTTCTGTGATTTACCAAGTCATCTATGCAGAAGCACCTTCTGACCAAGATCAAGGCTTTGTATGCTAACACTCAAAATCATCATGGTGGAGAAGGCACAAGTTCTAGAAATCTGCATCCTCAAACAAGTCATATGCTCCTTCAAGATATAAAGGGAGTATACGAGTGTCAGCCAACCTCCCGTTTGGTGACATTGTTTGATAACTTGAGCTTCAGAGAGAGGCATGATAATCCAGTAAGAATGTCATCTATGTATTCTTGTTACAAATCACTAATCATTATTTGCATCGTTTTATTTTTATATATGAGACTTGATAGCCTTCATGCAATATTATTGCAGAACCTAGCATAATGAAAGTGTATATTTCTATGCAGATCATGCAGCAGCTATCTGATGTTCCACGTGATGAGAGAACTTTGTTTGTAACATTTTCCAATGGCTACCCACTGACCAAAGATGAACTGCACGATTTTTTCATGAGGTATGCCTATCATTTGAGGTTATATTATATACGTAAATTAACCGTTTGTGTTTTGAGAATGGTATGGTTGTTGATCTCTGGTAATATATACGCCAGACGTGCATTTCAGAATCCCGGTGATTTGATGTGATGCATAATAATAGAAAAACACAAAAGGATAAATATAGATTTCAATTTTTTTGTTATTAGACATTAATAGCATTGAGTTGTTAGGCTAAACTATATCCTCCTTCAGATCCACAAAGACATGTCATTTCAGTCCTAGGTGTAGTCAACTTTTGATACTTCGACTGAATAGTTGAAGGTCATATATTTATATTTGTCCCTATAGTTAGTTGATAAATATTGTATGCTTTTACGTACTTACATTTTACAAATATGCTATAATACTTGGTTGTCAAAGTTGCATTCGAAGACCTTGTCGATGTCCAAAGCGACATTCATATTTGAGAATCGCTGCAAGTAAATTAAGCAAGTCAAATGCATACACAGGCTGTTAATAATAACCATTACGTAAGCTTCTGCATCAGGAAATATAATTTGTATGCTCGTGTGCAGCATTAAATAATCGATCTAGATGAAACGCTACTAGAACAATCAACATCTTGAAGTCCGCCCACTGAACCTTATTAGTATGAACTGGAACAAGTTACAGACACCCATGACACTAGAAAAGTAAGTCTGTTACCAATGCAGTTTGATTTTTTAAGCGATATGAAGATGAATGTTCTGATTTTTTTTTAAAGACCTGTGTAGCTCCTGAGGTTGTAAATTTGATTTGATAGTTAGTAGTAGATATGGATGACATAAGACATAGTAAACTTTATCTACAGTTGACTGAATCATTGCAGTAGTTTCACCTACGTGGCTGCTGATTTTATCAGTTTATTTTGTAACTTTTTTGCAAGTGAGTTTTGTTATACTAATTTCTTTTATCACAGGCACTATGGAGATGTTGAAGAGATAACTGTAGAAGAGCCAATTGGAAACAAACAACCCTTATACGCACACGTTATATTTTACTCACAGGTGACGCTCTTCCGTGTCCTTGATGGGAACTTGAGAGTCAAGTTCATGACGAGGGGAAAACATCTGTGGGCTCGTCAGTATGTGCCTAAGAAAAAGAATACTAAATCATGATGAGCTAAATCCGAATCGTTAGTATTGATATCCTATCCCAAGCATCTCTGAAGCATTGGAAAAAAAATCTACTTCTATAATTACTCTTGTGCAGTCTGCACCTTACTACTCTTTTGTAATCTAGATTTATGGCCATTGTTCTGAACTTCAAATGTATGGCATTGTAATCACTCAAATTTGTACGTGTTAAGGGTTGCAAATCAATACTTTTGGTATGAAAGTATTTACATTTGAATTTATTCTTGGAAACCTATTCTAGTGTATGGTGTAGTCACTGTGTCAGGCTTAAATGGTAAGCTCATTGAGCTAAATCTAGACTCTGTACGGATGAATGAAGCACTGAATAAATGGTTCATATAACGGGCAAGAGTGAGTACACATCTTCTTCTTTTTTTTACTATAAGGGTTACCCCCGATTTCATTTAAAGAAACCAAGTCTACAATATTTTCCACCTCACACCACAACCACCAAGAGTTCTTCCTTTTTTGATTTCACTCATACAAACAAACATCACAGGAAAGAGCTAAAAGGGAGAACTCTTGGTGGTTGTGTACTCACTCTTTGGTGGTTGTGTACTCACTCACAGTGAGTGCACATCTGTTTGGTCGTCCATGTTTTCTTTTTAGATTGAACTGGTTCAGCATGCTCCAGCAAGATATAGGTCTCGTCCATGTTGATCCATGTGCGGTGACACCATTAAAACCGGTGATTAGTATGCTCGTACACTGCCGGGCAATGATTCCTAGGTACCCGAACAGGTTAAATTAAAAAAGAGAGGTGGTGTCGCCACTATCAATTTTAGGAAGGGGATAAAAAATAGGGGATAGTGGAAAATACTGAGCTAGGTTAATTAATTCGATGGCATTTTCCTGGGTCATAGGAAAAAGCCTACAATGGACATGACTGTTTACTTCGATCTAGGAGAAAATTTCAGTCGAGCCAAAAAATATTACGGGTAGCTCAGAATTTTGAGGCCCACAAAAATATCAGGAATATTGATAATTTCCTAGATATTTTTACGAGATTTAAGCGGGGCATTAAGTGTAGTAATTAACATACCAACATGCAAGTGGTCCACTAGACATTGAGACTGTCCCGTGTAATCAAATATATAGCATGGTAGCGACCTATGTTATGCAAGGTTCCATTATTTATTTGTGGTTGGGAGAGTACCATAGTCCAAAATCCATCTTGAGCAGACTGGTTCAGATGAGTAGATTCCGTTCTAATTCAAGCCTACATGCTTCAATTAGGCCAAATGGATAGGAAGCGCCCAAGTTCCACCATCTTCAGTTAGACCATCTCCCAGGCGATACTTTTTGCGCGCAACTCCTCCTATTTCCAAATCCCAAGAAGTAAACTATTGACAAATGCCACGGCACATAGTTACTTCATACTACTAATCAAGTGGATCTCAACACAACCTACCTCCCTTCGATTGATTTGGGCCTCCGAGTGGCGAGCAGACCGACATTAGAGCGTGAGGTGCATGATGCCATCGGAGTGAAGAATGTGCAGCTAGCCATGGCGGCTTGGTGCGGGGTGGTAGCCTACAATGCCTGGGAGGTGCCTCACTAGTGGGGGCTGTAATGTAGGTCACCGGGTCACCGGGGTAGCAGCCAAGGTTGACATGATGTGATATGGGGTGGTCTTATGTAGAACTAATAATAGTAGTACTAGCAATGATTGAGATGGACACATTTTACTTCATGAATGTGTGTTACCGACCGGAATAATTCTACTATCTTAACTCGGCAAACATTGCATTTTTTACATGTGTTACTGTGGTGATACTTTGTTTGAATGTGTCCATCCTAGATGCATGGAGCATATGCTCTTTATTTATTTTTATGGTTTTATATGTTGGCTGATAAATTTTGCAGGGAATGAAATAAATAGTCATATTATCATCAAAAGAAATATATATGTCCATAGTTTGTTTTGGAAGATGGTTGAGAAGTTCACATATATCCAAGATAATGAATTCTCAAAGGATTAGTATAAGGAACAATCGTCGGGCATAATGGGTCACATGGTTGTAATCATGTTCATTGTGCATGCCTCAAATATCATGTTGATATGTCTGAGTAGTTAAATATGCATGAAAGCGCACATGACCCAATAAAAATGCCACTTATGGTCATTTCATGGACACTTATTACTAATACACCAACTAACACTCTCGACGGTCTAACAATACAAATCTTAGTTGTTAGTTATATACCCCCAAGTTCCATACAATCTTGGAAGGAGGGTCCAACATTTCAATGTTCACGTAAAATTTTGACACCCGCCATGAAATCTCCAATACCGACTAAACAAAGCTAATAGAATAGACACAAAATCATGAATGAGATGGTCTTGACGCATGTGCCAAGCGTGACTAGACTGAGTGTAACTTGGTGATGGAGATGCATTTGATGGCATCAATAGGTCTGTCATTAATTGCAATATGTTGATTTTGTACACTTGGAATGGGCGGTCACAATTATGTCTTTGGTTGTAGACATATCATGGAATCTTGTTGACAAATATCGTATCTCAAACATGAGTAGACCCATGAGATGTTGATGACAGCATGCCAACAAATATACTCCAACAAACAAAACGTATGTTATGTGTAATCACATAAAAAATAAATACATGAACAACAATGAGCATAAAACACATAAGTGAATGGTAGAAGCCAAATATAGTGTTTTGCAGTAATTAGTTCAAATAATGGAGCAACACACATGCAATTATTATGTTAACTCTTGTTTGGCTATATGGGCTTCTTGGAATTGATGCACCCATTGTTGGATCAGAGGTAAACATTGCATTAGCATATTTTTGGTACAAATAACAGTTAGAGTTAACCACATAGCCATGTGTGTGTGCATGCGTGCGTGCGCGTGTGTGTTTGTTTGTAGTAGTAGAATACCAGTTCATGTTGATTTGAGTCGAAATCGGCTTTGCAATTGACATTGTCTTGGTTGGGTGATTCCTACACCGAGTTGGAGTTGGGTCATTATAAAATCACATGTTCTGGTTCTTCTAAAAATCACATGAAGTTGAAGCAATAAACAAAGAACTTGCACTATGCTTGACTATATATGGATGAGAGCTACTAAGGATATAGTAAATCAAACCTACTAGCTTTATAGATGCATGTTGAGGAAAGTTGGCAAATAGATATCAATCCAATTTGTTTTCCACTAAGGATCGCATCGATGAGATTGGTTCGTCATGGACACTGGTAAGTACTTGATGGTCGAGTCTTCCAATATCGACATTCCGTAGCAACATGTTATGGACATAAAATCATGCTCATTCAGTTTCATGTCACTTTTAAATCCCACGCAACACCATTAAACAAGTGAGCTAGTGAACGCAAGAGATGTACGGCTCATGCTTCATTAAAGCTAGACAAGCAAAACACGTGCATGCTGAGAGATCAATAGGTACCTCCATCAATTTGCAAACTCCTGAGGTCAACGATATGTGATGTTATGTTGTTCACTGACCGGATATGCACATAAGTAGCAATATATATACATACATTGAGAACATAACAAAGTCACTTGGACAAGCTTTAACGTCTAATGCAACTTAATTTTCTACCAATAGTTTGTAACCTGTACGTAAGTGAATTTTCTTTGTTACATATATACATGTAGAGATTATAATAGTAGCACTGATTGAGATGGGTTGCATCTTGGTATACTTTTGTGTGGCCTTTAACTTCATCAACGTGTTCCTTGGTGTTACCGATCATTATAGCCTCATGATAGCCTATTTATTTTTCGCAGTTGGTGATACACTTCCCTTTTAATAGTTTTAATTTGGTTGTTTGACATGTGTATATTTGATGCATGGAACAAGATGTTAAACTGTTAAATGTTTATATATCCTGGCATGATAATTACGAAAAAATCAAATAAATAGGAATATTATTAGGTACAATATTTTTCATAGGATCATTGGAAAGTTGGCACTAGCTATATGTAGGAGGAAGATTTTTCAAAGTATTAGGGTAATGGACGATCATCGGGAAACATGTCTCTTATGGCCATACTGATGTGTATTTTGCATGCCTTCGACTCATGTTGATATGTAATTAGTTTGGTGTATGCTTGTTGCTAAGACACAAACTTGCGGTCTCTCGACTTGCTACACCCTCTATATGTGATTATAAATCTCGAGGGCCGATTTGTTGGCGCTAAGGTAAAATTTGATTGGCACAATAAGTGCATTTTTCTCAATCAATATTCATGGGATGGGATGAACGCAAGGAACACCTTTATATTATTGAGCAATAACCCCCTCCCCCTCCCGCCTCCCACAAAAGAACACATGTACTAGTCAGAAGAATTTGGCATGAAGAACATTACACCATGTGATGAGTGTGAGATTAGCTATGATAACTAGTCTCTTTGGACTTATACTAGAATGGCACTTCGCACGCTGAAGTGAAAATCACTTTAAGAACTCTAATGTGTAAAAGAAAGGTTATAATACGCTTGAGATGAAGTATCTCAAATATTCTAGACTGGATTGGTGAAAATTGTTGAGATGCCAAATTTATTTGACACGAAATGTTTGTTTATTTGTCAAATTAAATGTCGTTAAGGTTCCATCGTCTATATGACTGATGTTGGTTGCAAATTAATATCAGAAACTGGTCATGGGTCTACCTTGCCAAAAATAAGGTGACATGCACATTTTGCCACATGCACTTCTGGAAAAGTCTTACATATAGCAGAGCACAAAATCTTGAATAACAATGGCATCATTTTCATCATTCAAAATAATAATTGGCACACAATTCACCTGGTTAGCTGAACATGAACATCCAAACAAATTGTAGTGTTCGATTCAAATGATTTAATTTTGTAACTACAGAACATAATGGTGTGGTATCATCAACTGAATGTCTAAAAAGGATAGCATGCTCAGTTGGATGGATACCAGAAAGAATAATGTGGATAGAGAAGCCAAACAAGATCATGGAAACAAAGTTGAAGCTCAACTAAATAATATTCTAGAAAATTAACCCTCAAACTGGTTCTTCTCAAACAACTAATTAAGTATTCAAGTTATAGAATGATACCATCCTCGATGAAGACATGCTTCTGGATTACACTCAAGATGTTTTTGGATATATTAGGTAATCTCCATCAACAATTTATGTCATGTAGCTATTAAAAATACTATTAGATGTTTTATATTGCATAACAATAAGTAGAATAACGTCTTTCGTACTATGTATATTGTATTATGCGAAGAAGAAATAATATTGTTTTGTATTTATATTTGATATTTTTAATATAGATACCATGTTGATGAATACATGAATAAACAATAAGTTATTCTAAGATATTCTCTTTAAGTTCACGGGAAACAATCTGATGGAAAATGAATTATGTTTAGTGGATTGACTACCACTAATACAATTTTAAGTGAAACAAAATAATTTTAAGCACTTACTAACAGAAAGGATGATGTTATGACCATAACTAGCCATAACATAAAAAAATTTGGTTACTGAAGAACCATATTCATACTCCCTATAGGTACTACTCCCTCCATTCACTAGTATAAGATGTTTTAGATTTTAGTAGATTCGTCTATTTTCGTATGTATCTACTATATTTTTAGTGTGTATATTCAATCATTATAGTATGTATCTAGTTCACTTCAAAGTGTCTAAAACGTTCCTAAATTTATGAACAGAGGAAGTACTATTGAAATTCAAAATGCACTCTTGTATCATGATTCTATTTGTACCCTCACAAGTTTCCAATAATGTAATCAAATGTTCTCTGACTAACATAATAGAGGTGGACAATAAATGATACTTGTTTTTAACAAAAAACAACAAACATGAGAAATAAACTCAAAAAAATAATCTATCTTCATTTTCATCCAGATTATGCTATGCATACATAAAAATTGTACCTTACGTTGCGTACAACATAATTTTTCAAGTTTGGTTTTGATAAATTAAGGAATTGACATGACTGCCTTGATCTCTTGGAACATGTATGATAAGAAAAAATCCTGATAATTATGTTGGTCAGAACTAAAAGAATTCAAATTTCTCAAGTCTTCAAATTTTATGTACACCACATCTTCTATGAGAAAATAAAAAATTTAGGGCTCTCTCACCAAAAAATTAGAAAGGATCCATTTAAATTTATCCAACACTACATGGATTACGCATCCATAATTTGGTCCATAATATAAGTACTTAGTAGTATCAATAGACACATATAATAGATGGTCTAATGCGGGTCTTTAAACTCCATAATACCCATTATTTACCGAAAAATAACTTCTCAAATCAAGAGCAAATTATCCTACAGGTTAAACCTAGTTTAATGCCGCTTTCACGAGCATTTAAGATTATATTAAGTACCTCATGTACATACCTAGAATAAATAATTTAGTTATTCCAAGAGCCAAATTACTAACATGACCTCTTATATAGAATTTTCATAAGATACTAACATCTTGTTGGAAACATGCAGTTTTACATGTCACATATCTAATCTAGATCAGGACAACTGCATATCATATTGCTTCCCCAACTGCTTCCCCTTGAAGTATGTACCTGGAAATGAAATAAATATTTCTCATCTACCATAAATCGGTTATATGGCAATATTACCACTTCAACTTACATCAATGGGCCATCACATATGTTTATCCGTCAATCATAAATATCCTAGTCTCCTATTAGGGGAATTGTTTATAGCCTGTATGTTGCTTATATTTTAAATAATTTCATTTTAGGCATTAGGGGATATTAGTGCCACAAATAATGCCGATAAATAATTTAGAAACGTCGTAGCCAATCAGTCCTTATACTCACATACGTCCAAATTGGAATGAAAAATTCAATGATAATTTACAACACATTACAAATCTTCTAGATACATTTACTGATATAAAGATGTGTCTTCCTCATACTACTCATTCAACCAATGGGCCAAAAGAACGTGGTGGTATCTCATACAACCATTCTTCAACTAAAAATGGACCAAAAGGGCAGAAGCATGGTCACATGATAAAGAATTTCTCATGTTCTTACACTTAAACAAAGGAAATTATATCCTCAATTAGTAAATGCCATTCATATTGAATGTCACAAAAGAATGATCATCATCCAAACCCAGCCCAAATGTGCATGCAACACGCTGGCTCCACTATTATGGGAAATCATGAGGAGTTAAACTGTACAATGTTTCCACATATTTCATTAATACAATAGAATCATACAATATAAGACTATTTGTCGAAAAATATTTATTCTTCAAATTGCTAAAACCTATAGAGTCTTGAACCGAAATCCATGGTAGAGTTGCCTCATGCACTCATATATTGGTTCCACTAGAAGGAGGCAATTAAATAAAATTAACACTCGTTCAACAAAAGAGATGTATTTCCCATTGCAAAACCTTCTCCTCAGAAGTATCTTCCCTATGGAAGACAAATGACTTTTCGTACATAATAAAAAAATGAGATGGTGAAAAGCGGGGCTTGTAGCACAAGGTTGCACGTAAAACCCTACATCAATTAATTAGGATGTAACATATCATCTTTGCATAAGTGGAATTACGTTTTGATATTTAATATTGTTGGCAGTTGATGAATGGAGTGAGTGGTAACTCGATTCGGATATCTATATAAAAGTCCGCGACAACCTTAAACACAACATATGTTATGTAAAACTTCAAAGTCAATCTATGACTTCAAAATAGTAGAAAATATAATACGGTACAACCGACTAAGAGAATTCATTCTTCAAAAATATTACTCGAATAATGATGCTTATAGTCATAACCAAAATCCCTAACTGGATTCTACATGGCCTCTATTTATATTAGTGATTTCGTCATCAAAATCTGTAAATAAGGAAAAGCTTCTTGCAATCATCCTATGAAGGGCAGTCTTCATATATGTAAACTTTTTTGGAGAACTTCAGTGTGGATAAAGTATATCCACCTAATAGACATGGTCGGATCCTTTGACATGAAATAAGATCCTCTTAGACCTCGGGAGGGAGAAAAATAAGTATTGGGACCCAAATCACCATATCTCGATGGCATAAGAGAACCAATGTACTCAGAAACAATTGCATTATATGAAACCTCAGAAGTGATTGTATGGCTTCTTAGACTAACCAATCATATTAAACATCGATCTATTGGTTTATTAGAATCACCAACCATTATTTATGGAGATAATGATGTCGGTGTTGCTCAGATACATACTGGGTACATTAAAAGTAGTATCACAAATCATATTGCTCCAAAAAAATCTTTTCCTCGGGAATTACAAAAAAAATCGAGAAATTGATATTTCACAAATATAATCATATGAAAATCTTGTAGATTTGTTCACTAAGTTGTTATCAACATCTTCATTTCAAAAAAAAACATCCAGGACATTGATATGAGGCGCATATAAATTTCTCAAAGTTCATGGTGTGAAAACTCCTAGAAAAGAACATATTAATTATCATCTGATAACCAAAAATATTGAAATCTTCTCCTTATGAGTTCTCTAAGCAATTTTTCATATACATTTTTATGAGACAATTATTATACCCACAGTTTATCAAATTTCTATATTTTCTCTCCTCTTATTTCCTACAGGATTTTTGGAGGACGTAAAGTTTCAACATCAAAGACTATCAAGACCATACAAGGAATTTTCAACATTCAATAGTATGTAAAGATTCAAGGCGATGATTTCACAATGGAGATTGGGGGAAGTGCTAGAGATAAAATAGCAGCTAGAAGTTAGCGTTAGATGTAGGCTAATATGACATTTAGTATCTAGCGTTGTCCAACCGCTACCCAAATGAAAATGACATGTCTATTGGAACATACGTGAGGCACTGTAACCGACATGCAAAAGGACCCTTGGGGACATATAAGTACCCAAGTTCAGATAAATACCACACAAACTTCTTTTCTCAATCTTTCAGTTTCACTACAAATATAACCATAAGTCCACACTTGATACATCAGCAGTTCTTAACCTTCTAGTTAACTCGCAAGCCTACATGCACCATGGACGACTTTTACACGTCGAGGGTGACATGGACATAACCTTTCGGGTACCCATTGTCACTATACCTGGTTCGGCCCAATAAGTAAATTCCAGTATGTAGTCGATTATGACTCTTGTAAACCACATCTTGGTTGCACATATACAAGGAAGGGTACCTATTGAGAACAAGGGAGATCATATCGGGCACACCATAGATGGACTAGATACAACTCCACCTACGGAAGCTCCCTATAAAACAACTATTTTATCATATACTAGATTGCTAGCAGGATGTAGCGATCTTTCATCATGGGGACATGAACCTAGGTATGTCGTGTGCACAATTTCGCTCCCGGAATATATCTCCATCGTCATCTTTCCCTGAAACCCTTAGTCAATATCCATGGACATGTACGAGGTCACCCCTCATCAATTGGCACCGTATGTGAGAATTGCGACGATTGGACTTTGTCATCCGGATGAGATCCATCACCATCAACAACGGCCAAATCGTATCTAGTCTACTTGTCTTCTTCAACATGATCAACTTAAATCATTGACAGGGCGGCAGCTATCGAGTCAGCGATCTCAATGACCAAATCTAATCGCGTATGCAGGCGTGGATGTACGGCTCCCCTGCATGAACGTGCGTTCGAGCGGTGTACCAGTCGGCCCCTATTTTCGTCTGCTTTCGTCGCACATAGATTTGTGTACGATCCGGACTCGACGATGGACAGAGCGATATCGATCAGACTAGAACAAGGCGAAAAACACCAACCAGTTGCATGGATTCTATGGCGAAATGTCCAGCAACTCATTAATTCCTACCATCATATGATGGATTTAGAGGAAGCAATCAACTGCACAACTGGATCATATTCAAAAAACAGATGATGACTGTACCGCTTAGGTCAAGCTGGGTCGAAGGAAGAATCAATCTGGGTAAATCTTAGGAAGTCACCTTGGTCATTTGGTCGGAAGGCGTGTATTTTTTCCGGCTACGTCGCTAGGCACATAGGCGAGACTCCTTCCGCTGTGTCAAGGAGGCATTGTCGGGTAACCCAAATCGAGTACCAGAACCACACTACTCGAGGACTCGCCGATCCTGACAACGTTCGAGCGCTCGGGGACTTGACAACAATTTTCGCCCCTGAATTGTTACACATGCCAACCACCCAATGGCGGACTCACGTGTATATTGGAGACACAAACTTCACTATTTCGACTCAACAAACCAGGCAGTGCTCGCCAGCACCCGATAGCTCGGTGAATTCTTCATCAACGACTTGGCGCGCGACCCTATCTTTCGCACCTACGTCCGTGTTTACCGTGCATCATCTAGCAAAACGGCCTAGGGGTTGGGTGCTCTCATGACATGGTGACATTGATTGCTTCGTCCATGATCAATCCCTACGACTCAACTCTCAGGGCTCAACAACGATATTTCCCCTAATAATGTGTGGAACAACAAACATGGGCATCCGTCTGCTACGTCGACTGCGTCCACCGCGTCGACTGCTTCAGGCTAAACGCCATATGACTATGCCGTGTCGACTGTGTCCGCCGCACGACCTGCTTCCTTGTGGACTGCGTCCGTCATGTCAACTGCTTCAACATCGACTCCAGATAAAGCTAAGTGTTCCTATAATAAGAGCTAATTATTATTTACTTTTATCGCACCCGAAAGTCCGGGGCTGCGCCATGTAAAGTCGCCCTACATATCATCGACTCCGAGTGTCTGACACCTCACATGCGAAAGGCTGAGTAGATATTTCCCCGTCGAATCCTTGAAAACTCCAATCCAGTTGCAGCCCAACTAACAGGTTGGTAAGGCATAGAGACATCGGGTGTTAGGCTAACGAAAAGGTTTAGCATAGGTGGCCATGCGATTGGTCTTATCACCGCCAATGACACTATAAGCTGGAAAGGAAATATTTTTAAGTAATAAATATTTTATATCTCTTCACATTATTTGCATGTCAAAAACTCAAGAAAAATATTTCCTCGAGTGTCTCAAAAACCCGAGATGAATATTTCCTCGGTTGATTCGAAAACTCGGGTCAAGTACTTACACGGGAGCTTCAAAAACTCGGGTTTAGTATTTCCTTCAAAAACTTGAATTGAGTGCTTCCTCGAGTGGTACAAGTCGAGTATACGCGCAGCTGGAAGCGCCCGCCCATAGACCCAGGAGCTACTCCCATCTGAAACGCTGGTCGCACACCCAATAGAAAATATTGATGAACCAGATTACTTCAGCCATTGCTTCGGCCAAATAAAGCATCCGACAAAAAAATCCTAGATCACGTCCACCACGATAACATGTTTGGATGACATGCTTTTCAGCATGAAGGTAAGATATCAGGATCCGTTCTGTGTGGCTTGGTGCTCGCATAAGAATGTGTTTTGCTAGAAATTATCCATATCGACGATATGATGAAAAATCCAACATTTAGATAGAATTTAGAACTCGATAAGACCTCCGCGGCCAGAGATGAATTACGTTGTTTTTGCTCACGAGCAATTAACTGGTTCCCGGTCGGTCGGATGCACCAGACTTGCTTTACCAATATCCTATGACAAAGCAATATATGAGGACACACTAGTAGAAAAGAGGGCTTCCGTCTAAGCCTTTAGTACCGGTTCCCTTACGAACCGGTACTAAAGGGTGCATTAGTACCGGTTGCACTGTCTAGGTCTTTAATACCGGTTCGTAAGGACCTTTAGTACCGGTTCGTGTCACGAACCGGTACTAAAAGGTTAGCGTCGGCCGGAAAACCTTTAGTACCGGTTCGTGACACGAACCGGTACTAAAGGTCTACCCTTTAGTACTGGTTCGTGTCACGAACCGGTACTAAAGGTTTTCCTGCTCCCCATTCGGTGAAAATGATAGAAATTTTGCTTTTGTAAAATACAAATGAAAATGATAGAAAATTCAAAAAATAAAATATTTTTATATTCTTGTATGTTATGCAACCTACTATTCGGTGAAATTAAGAAATTCAAATTTTGACTTTTTTTGCAAAAAAAGTTTAAAAATGGTAAAATCGCATTAATTTTTGCATACGACGTTGGAAAAATGCGTATAATATATTAAAATCATCGTGAGAAAAATTTACATCCGAATTCACCTGGGTTTACCCGGTTAGCCAATTTTTAGATTCTCAAAATTTCAAATGAAAATATGAAAGCATGAAGATTTTAGTTTTTTCCAAAAATTTAGAATTTTATGTTTTTTTTATTTTTAAAAATTAAAATTAATAATGATAAGATTTTTTGAGTACTAAAATATTACTATTACTTTTAGCAAATTATAAGATTTTCAAATTTTCAGGTTTTAGGTTTGGCAAAAAATAATTAAAATAATACAAATTAAAATTTTAATTTAATTTATTTATTCAACATTATTATTACATCATTACTTTTGTTTATTAAAATAATTATTTGGATTTTAAACAATAAAGAAGTGTGACATCGACCAACATGTTAATAGGATTGATATGATAGTACTATCAACAACATGCGCGCGAAGCACTTGGAAGTGGAACGGGTTGGAACTCGGAAGTTAAGCGTGCTAGTGCGGGAGTAGTGTGAGGATGGGTGACCGACCGGGAAGTTTGACCACGGGTAAGTAATTTGATTAGAGATAAAGTGTAGTTAGAGACTAACGAAAATACTAGAAATTTTGGAAAAAAAAAAGGAGTGAAAAAAAGAGAGAGTGAAAAATAATTAGAAAAAATGGATAAAAAAATTAAACGAAATAGCCTTTAGTACCGGTTCGTGTTACGAACCGGTACTAAAGGTTTTCAGCCCCGCGGGCTCCTCCGTGCCCACGTGGAGGCACCTTTAGTACCGGTTCGTAAGGAACCGGTACTAAAGGTGGGAGACCTTTAGTACCGGTTCCAAAACCGGTACTAAAGGCCCTTTAGAACCGGTACTAAAGGGGGGTTTCTCTACTAGTGACAGTTAAAATGTCATTTTAACTCGAATACAATTTTGGGTTCATGCTAAAAAGGAAGAAGCCAAGATTTGACACTCAACCCGAGTCTACGGCTCGAGACGAATATTTCTTCGCATGCTTAAAAACCCGAGACGAATACTTCCTCGAGTTCTTTAAATAGCTTGAGTCGAATACTTCCTCGAATAGTTGAACTTGAGTCTACGTGTGGTTGATGCACGCAAAATGCATGCAGAAACTTTGTAATTTGTTGACACATATTTCCATATATTTACAACATATACGATGTTAGGAGCACAAGCCTTGAGTCCAGAAGGTCATACACGCACATACCACTCTTCATGGTTGTCAACGAGATGGATGAGAGCAAATCGCCTTGATGGAAACTCATAAATAGCTGTACACATCACATTTATCTATCACATTTTCTGTATACGCTAGCTCTGCAATACATACAAACTAGTCACTGATTTTTACCTGTGTTCCATGAATACTCATTGTTTACATTTACAAAAGCAACATATATATAATAACATAACTAAATATATAAAATAATATAGTTAAGGATCTATTTTATTCTACCTGAAGCAAGATAACCTTTCGTACCAGCAAGCCTTGTGAGATTTTGGCCATACCGAAGTCAGAGATGCAAGCTCTAAATTCCAAATCAAGCAAAATGTTGTTACTTGTTATATCTCTGTGGAGTATTGGAGATGCACAATCATGATGCATATATGCCAAAGCTTGAACCACATTGAGCACAATATTTAACCGCCTTTTACAATCCAGTTGCCATTTTGTGTGCCCTTAGTGTTTGTGCCAACTTTCCATTCTACATGTACTCATAGATAAGAAATCTGCCTTGGCTAGAAGAACAATACCCAAATAGTTTCACAATGTTTTAATACCGAGTCTGCAACAATGCCTTGACTTCACGACTGGACATTTAGTCTTTCACGAAATACTCATCTTCTACTAAGTGTATCTTCTTCACTGCAAATATTTCAAAAGTTGGAAGTCTTGCTTTATACACTGATCCATATCCTCCAGTACCTATGCAATGTTTATCACTAAAATTCCCAGTTGCTTCAACGATTTGCTTGAACAAGTCAACCCCATTAAAACTTCCAAAGAGAGAACACATTAGCTTGTGTTATTTTGTGGGTGTTAATTGCCTTGGACTTCGATCTTTTATGTTGGAATTGGAACTCCAATATAGCCTCAAGTAGAACAAGAGATACTAAAATTGAAACCGTCTCTAGTACAACTATTTTTTATGCCTTATGTTGTCCTCTGCTCTGAGTTTCACTACCACAAGGAGGCAATCCTTTCACTGCGTCACATAGTGACTTATTGTAGATGAAGCACTCGAGCGGAGCTCTCTGGAAGAGCATACTCTGTGGGACTACTCCTCCCAATTCATTGTAAGATTCATCAATGTATGTTATGCTTTGCATGATCTGAAATGATGCTGGAATGGTGCCACTCAATTCATTGTGTGAAAGGTTTAAATTAGCTAGCATGATCAGGCCACTAAGTTGGCCTGGTATCGCTTCAACAAATTGATTATTTCTTAAGTCCAGTAAATTGAACAACACCCCTAGCTCGGCAGGTATGTTTCCTTTGAAGTTATTCTGACTCAAATTCAAGTACCGAAGCTTCAAACAATGCGCGGTTGAACCTTGGATCGAACCACTTAGGTCATTTGAAGAAAAATCTAGCAACTCCATATTGGACAATGCTCCAATTTCTCGTGGAATGCTTCCATGGAACAAATTGTCTGCTACGCTCGACTGAAACAAATTTTTTAGATTGCCCATCGCACTGGGAAACTTGCCTTCAAGCTTGTTTGATGAAAGATTAAGTATCTCTAGCTGAGACAGTTTTCCCATACTTGTTGGTATTTTTCCCGTGAGGTTTTTGTTTGAGAAGCGTAGCAGGATAAGATTACGACATTCTCCCCACAGCAATAAGACAATCGGCCAAATAGTCTGTTCATGCTCATATCCGTATACACAAGATTTGGATGAACTCCCAACTCAGAGATATCTCCTTCTATTTGATTACTTTAATAGGTTAGTCCCAAAAATTTAAAAATTAAAGGTAAATAACGAAAGTAATAGTTATTTTAATGACATATCATTCCACGAGTGATTTACTTTGGCCAAAGTGTGGTGCTCATATGATGCTCCTGGTAGCCCCTTGACCATCACACGAACAATGCATGATGTCTTGTAGATATATTTTTTGGGCCTCCAAGCATGAAGTTCTGTAAAATAATAGCATTTTTTTCATTTAAATGAGTGGCCTAAATCACAGAGCAATAGGCAGAGGTTATTAGGGTTGAACAAAATCATCAGGTGAAAGGCGGCAGTGAGAGAGCGGTCATGGGCCTGGTCGGTGTGCATAGGCCTTTCGCACCGCCCACGAGCCTAGGGCCTGCCCAATGTACTATTTGATGTATTTTTTTTATATTTCACGAAAGCACCTTGAATAGACATAAAAGGCGGTGGATAAATGCCTTGAACATTTATTAATAGGTTAGTCCCAAAAATTAAAACAAATAACAGGCAAAAAAGGATATACAAAATTGAAATTCAAAAGTTATAGTTGATTTTACAATGCATCACCCCACGAGTGATTTACTTTATCCAAATGTTGGTGCTAATATGATGCTACCAGTAAACCCTTGACTGTCAAGCATGATGGTCTGTAAAACAATAGCATTTTTATTTAAGTGAGTTCAAAGTGCATGGAGCCCCCATGTGTGGTTTTGGTAATTAATGACAATCCATATGTACTAATGTTTGCATTGAGTTATATTTGTAGGACTTGTCCATATGCAATGCTTGAACCATATGTTGGCTTCAAGATTGTAATAAGAAGCAAATGAAGAAGATAAAGTGTCAAGTATGTCTTGAAGATGAAGATGAAGTGAGCCCTCAAGTTTAACTTCAAGACATCAACAATGAAGAATGAAGAAATAAAGTGCAAGTTCAAGATGAGTCATCTCGAAGAGATCAATTGCTTGAATCTTGCCATCCATATGATGATCATGGATATGTGAAGTTGCACCGAAGAAGAAGCTCTCCTATGGTGGATTATGGGGGAGCAATCCATAAGACTTCGTCAAGCAAGCACTATCAAGAAAGGCGTTCCATCACATTGCGGTCAAGATCGTCATCATCAAGATCAAGAGGAATGCGCAAGGTTAAGGTTTGCTTTTGATAGGGTTTCTTTCTTACCGGTTGACATGGGCATACCCTTTGGGTACCCATTATTAGTATACCTGGATCGGCTCGGCCCAATATGGAGAGAAGGCCCAACAAGGCAACCCGAAGAAGTAGTCGACTAGGACTCTTGTAAAACCCTATGCTGGTTGCATATATAAAGCTAGCCAAGGCACCCGAAATAAGGAGGACAACAGATAGATAGCAAATAGACAACACATCTCTGCCTACGGCGGCACCCTGTAAACATACATATGATCATATACTAGATTGCTAGCAGCACGTAGGGATCCTCCACCGAGGGGACCCGAAGCTGGGTACGTCGTGTGCCTAATCTCGACCCCGGAATCTCCATCGTCGCTCTCTCCCGAAACCCTAGTCTACAATACGTAGGCATTGCCGAGGTATTCCCTCGTCAATTGGCGCCGACCGTGGGGGTAAGCGACGACTGGATTTTGTTATCCGGGCGAGATCTATCGAGCTTATCGTCAACAACAATCAGATTGCATCTAGTCAGCTTTGGAGCGCTTCATCTTCATGGCTAAAGATGGACTACTTCGGTTGATTTTCATGCAAGTACGAGGAGGAGTTCATCTAACTATCCAGGCGAAAGCAGCCAAAGGAGCAAACTTATGCAGTATAAGGTGCTTGGAGAACTGCTTCATGAGCGAAACCAGATTGAATACCTGAAAAACCTGTGCACCCGCCAGCGTAAACTCGGCATCCGACAGAAAAGCTACCCGAATTTTTTGCGCCGTAATATGACTGCAGATTGGAACAAGTTTCGACTGTTTCATCGCGCATAGTCGCCATGCTCGAGAGCTCGCTTTCCGCATCATGGACTTAATATATTCGGGAGCTTACCCGTCGCGGAACCATCACTTCATCGACTATTCCCGGCCAGGCGTCGGCCGACTACTTCAGCTACGGCCATCTAATCAACTGCTACTCTCCGACGAACATCCGACACATCCGACACAAGAATTACCAGGTGCTATATTTCTAAATACGCAAAATTTGTTTCGCCAAATATTTTTCGGCTCGTACTATTATTCGTGCGTAGTTTTTTTTGCGCGGTAATATAAGTGCAGATTGAAACAAAGCTTCGACTACTCTCCTCGGTCGACCACGCCCGCTGTCATGAACTCGTCATACTCGGGGGCACACCTGTCACGGACACAACATCGCGGACTCGATATACTCGGGTGCTCACCAGTCGTGGATCCGCCATATCAACTACGTCTTCTTCGTCGATTACTTCCAGCCAGGCGCTGCACGACTACATCGACTGGGTCCGCTACATGACTTACTTCCACATCGGCTCCACCGCAGCCGATAAAAAAAGCTAAGTGTTCCTTTTCCGAGAGTCAATTATTATTTACTTTCGCCACACCCGAATACTCGAATACTCGGGTGTTGCACCATTACATTATTACAAAAAACTCACCCCAATTCTGGGGCTACGCTATTACTTCGCTACCACAAATATACTCGGTTATTTGCTGAATTTCTTTTCCTTCGACTCTGGATATATTTTCTCCGGCTCAGTGGAATTACTTTCTTCGACTTAGTGGATTTATCTTCTTCGGCGTAGTGGATTTATTTTCTTCGGCTTACCGGATTGGTCTTCTTCGGGTTATTATTGGTTTCCTCTAATATAATACTACTCGACACAATTACGGCGGATTCATCTTCTATGGTTATTACTGGAACTATTTTCTTCGGGTCAACGGATTCATCCTCTATGATATCAGCGGATTCATCTTCTATGGTTATTACTGGATTCTTCGGGTCAATGGATTCATCCTCTATGATATCGACGGATTCATCTTCAATATATGCTCTATATGGCGTAATCTTCAATATGGATTAATCTCAAATACTTCATCTTGGATTCATCTTCGTGGACTTATATTATATCATTGACAATGGCTTCATCCTAAATGGCTTCACCTTATATGACGCCGCGACTCCGTCAACTTCTTTTCATAGCAAACACTCGGGGGCTCAACCATGACTTCACCCCGAGTAGCAAATGTGACACGACGTCTAAGCAACAATCATGACACCACCCCAGCAGCGTTCGGGGGCTCGGCTATATCTTCATCAAACAATTTGGCGGCATTTATTTTCGCTAGTTGGTGGTTTCTACTTCGGCTCAACTTCTTCTCCGCACTCGAAGACTTCATCGCGCCGACTCCGTCGTGCCCAATAAGCTAAGTGTTCTTTTGATTTGCATAAAGTTGATTATCATTTACATTCGCCGCACCCGACGCTCGGGGGCTGCGCGGCATATATTCACTTTACATATCATTGAATTCGAGCATCTGACACTGCATGCAAAAAAGAGAGTCGAGGAAAAGATAGAAAAAGTTTGTTCATTTGTGCAGGAGAAAGCAAATTTCAAAGTATATAAAAGAGTACCCGACAAAATCTTCTTCAGGGAGGAACCCGACGAAATCAAAAGAGTACCCGACAAAATCTTCTTCAGGGAGGAACCCGACGAAATCAAAAGAGTACCCGACGAAATCTTCTTCAAGGATGAACCCGACGAAAAATTATCTCCAAGGAGATCCCGAAAAATTATCTTCAAGAAGGTCCCGAAGAATTATCCTCAAGGAGGATCCGAAGAATTTCCCTGAAGGAGGAACCCGAAGAATTGTCTTCAAGGATGAACCCGAAAAATTGTCATCAGGGAGGTCTCGAAGAACTGTCCTCAAGGAGGACCCGAAGAAATTTTCTTCTAGAAAGAACTCGACCAAATTTTCATCAAGGAGGAACCAACAAAAAAAAAAGAGAGAGGATGGGCAAATCTTCGGGTCCATTGACTCGTCATATTCTTTCGAGCAAGAGCATCTGTGATGAACCCGACAATATAGAAAAACCCAATATATTCGGCTGTCTCATCACGCCCGAGAAAAATATAGAAGAACCCGCAAAATGGGTCATTGCATTAGCCGAACAAGGCACTCGACAAAATATTCTCTGAGCGCCAAAGTCGCGAACAATCTCTGAATGCCGCAAAACTCTGCGAAGGTAAGACCCCGGGTCCGTCCTGTGTGGCGTGGCATCGCCAAAGACTGCGCTCTGCTACTTTTTTCCACATCAACAGATGTGAAGAAATATCCCGACGGACGCGCTCGTGGACCCGATAAAACATGACCGGGACTCGAGCGAATGGTAAGACCTTAAGCGGCACCTGTCGAGTTTACACCAGTATCCCGAGATCATGTCCAGAGACGTGATCTTGAAGTAGGTTTTTGCGGATTGCCACTAGAGCAGTTAACTAGTACCTGATCCGTCAGATGAACTAGCCCCAACTACCATTATCCCTGTACAATATAGATATCAATGGCCTGGATTCGATAAAAGAGGGGCTACGCCAAGTTCTTTATCGAGTAGTACAACTTGAGCCTATGCCTAGGTGCAAGCACCTACCCATAGGCTCGGGGGCTACTCTTATCGAGAGCATTGTTCACCTTCCCGATAAAATACAAGAAAGAGAAAAAAATGTGGAGTCGATATAAAAGCAAGTTGAGCCTACACCCAAGTGCAAACACTTGGTTGTAGCCTCGGGGGCTACTCCCATCGGGAGCGCTGTCGCGCGCCCGATAGAAAATAACTTCGACAGCATCTACGACAATCAAGGTTTGTAGACTCAACTCGATTCTTCGACTCGAGTGGAGCCTACTCCCATCGGGAGCCCATGGATTTCATCAAGTCCTCCAGAAATATAGTTAAAGTTCTTCATCGAGTAGTACAACTTGAGTCTATGCCCAAGTACAAGCACTTGTCCATAGACTCGGGGGCTACTCCCATCGGGAGCGCTGCCGCGTACCCGATAATTTCAAGAATCGTCGACATCATCTACGCTACACATGATCTACGACATGGACCTCGCCTTGTATTTTCTTAGACTTTGGAGATGGTTATGCTTGGAGTTTCTACGCAAGTCTTCGACTTCCCTATAAACTCGGGGGCTACTGACATGGGCATACCCTTTGGGTACCCATTATTAGTATACCTGGATCGGCTCGGCCCAATATGGAGAGAAGGCCCAACAAGGCAACCCGAAGAAGTAGTCGACTAGGACTCTTGTAAAACCCTAGGCTGGTTGCATATATAAAGCTAGCCAAGGCACCCGAAATAAGGAGGACAACAGATAGATAGCAAATAGACAACACATCTCTGCCTACGGCGGCACCCTGTAAACATACATATGATCATATACTAGATTGCTAGCAACACGTAGGGATCCTCCACCGAGGGGACCCGAAGCTGGGTACGTCGTGTGCCTAATCTCGACCCCGGAATCTCCATCGTCGCTCTCTCCCGAAACCCTAGTCTACAATACGTAGGCATTGCCGAGGTATTCCCTCGTCACCGGTCTCATGGTGTAGTTGGAGACCGATTTATAGTTTAGTTATCGTACTATCAAGAGGGCTCTCGAGTGAGTAACTCGATCGTATCATTTGGAGAGAGCTCAAACCTTTGCATCTTTATATGATCTTTCTTGGTTTTCATTTGGATATTATCCACTTGATGCTTGTGCTTATTCTCATGACAAGCTCTAGTTCATTGAGAATGGTTTTTGCATGGGCAACTTGTTGCATTTTCGAGGTTGGAGGTTTTACCGTTATATCATTTTAGATAGGTCAAACCTTTCATCATTTATTTTTATGCTCCCTTGCTGGACTATGATGGTTCCCTGCATAATCTTGTAGAGCTTTTTACTAGCTTCGAAACGAGCCCAAGATCATCAAAATCGGAGTTTGGATGCTCAAGTTATGCTCATTCTCGATTTGTTGTCTTTGTCAGTTTTCAGGGGGGCGGATTATCCGGCCCAAGTGAGAGGCGGATTATCCGGCCCTCGAAAAACTGCTAAGAACTTTTGGGCGTGAGCCCCTGTATTGGACACGGATTTTTGGCCGGATATTTCATCCCGGGGGCCGGATAATCCGGTCTGGTCACCCCCAACGGTCATATTTCATGGGGGGCTATAAATAGCCTTCATCTTCCCCAAATTCCGGAAGCTTCTCTCACTCTCTCCTCCATTGTTGACCTTGAGAAGCTTGTTCTATCTCTCAATCCCTCCATGATTCGTGCCCCCATTTGAGGAAAAAGAGAGAGGAGATCTAGATCTACATATTTGAC
This sequence comes from Lolium rigidum, assembly GCF_022539505.1. Taxonomy (NCBI): domain Eukaryota; kingdom Viridiplantae; phylum Streptophyta; class Magnoliopsida; order Poales; family Poaceae; genus Lolium; species Lolium rigidum. The sequence goes on from NC_061509.1 coordinate 39,323,731, forward strand.
CAATCAAGTCCATGTCTTTGTGAGGGGAATCCACTAGATCTAGATCTTGGAGAAATTTGGTGTTCCTCCTCTTATTTGTTCTTCCTCTCTTATTCCCCCAATAGCTTTTGTAGCTTTGTTGGAATTTGAGAGAGAAGGAGTTGAGCATCTTTGTGGTGTTTGTAAACACCCAGATTTTTAAGTCCAGATGCCTATTATGCCATCCATCGCAATCCCAGGAATATTGTTTTTACGAGACATAATAGACTGATATCACAACACATCATTCATTACATACCATAATCGTCTTACAAATAAAGGATCACATGATCCCTTCTCATTACAACAGTAGAAGTTCTATTTATTCATTACATAACACATAGCGGAAGCGAAAGTAGCGTAGTAGTAGTCCATCTATTCCACAGCAACCGTTGACGTCGGGAGTGATCCTAGTTGTCGTAGACGTCCCGCTGTCCTTCTTCCAGGTTCTGGTACTCGCTCTTCATAGTCTCGGCCATTTGAATAGCCAGGGACACAGCCATGAGTACTTTAAAGTACTCGCAAACTAATACTAAGGTAAATACTATCAACTATAGTAAGGGGGTTCTAAGCTCTAGTTTCATTTGCATAAAGCCAGCTTTTATTTCATAAACACTTTAATAATCAAAGCATCTTCATTTAACTAACTCAAGTGGGAACATTAGTGTCATTCCCACAACTCAGCTTGTGATTCAAAGTCAAAGTCACCTTTCAATTCAAGTCACAAGTCACCATTCATATTTTTAGAAAAGTTCGATGACTGAACAAGTATGGCCTTTCCAACCGTCCATAACCGAGGACGCGGCTATTCGAATAGGTTTAACTCTGCAGAGGTTGTACACTTGTGCCACAACAATTGCAATAGTTCGTCGTGTAATCGGCCCTAATTTATCGTACGCAGTACGCGAACTACCAATCCTAACCTTTCATTTACATATCCTAGTATAGGCACCTCTCCCCATGAGCTTGGCCTCCCGGTGAAAACAAACCGTCAACCCGGGAACTGCACAGGGCTTGGGTCGTACATTCACCTCATTTCACGTCATTTCACATTCAATGGAGGCAGCCTCGACATAACCCCTATGACGCTTGTTCAGAGGGAACCCATACTAAAATACATAAGTTTCCAGCTAAGCCTTACCCAGATTCAGGTATTGTGGGGGTACTTGTAAAATTGGAATGGTATCGCATCCGAACCCAACCATCGTTGTTTTAGTAAAATTCACCAAGTCATTCACCACTCATATTCACCTTCAAAATCTCTCAATAGAATGACTCATCATTCCAAGGTTTTCAAAGCCATTTCAATTCACAAGTTCCCAACTAGAGTAGTCACTTTTAATATTGAGCACTAGCCACTAGTTATGAGGGGTGCTAAGTATCTTGGAGCTTGCTAGGCTAAGTGTGATTCTCTTGTACTACTCTATAATCCAACCAAGTGAATCATAAATCAAAAAGTAACTTTGATAAATAAAAAATCAAGTAAAGCTTGTAAAGTAAAACTTGGGATAGGTTCATAAAGTAAAATATAATGGTGCCTTGCTCTTGTAGAGCTTTGCACCAGGGAACCTTGCAAGAGTGTTAGCTTTCCTTGATTGGTGAGATGATCAAAGTGTTCTTCTTCTTCCTCTTGGTAGAATACCTCTTCCTCTTGATAGTCTCCGGGACTAGCGTCTATAAACGAATACGAGGATACAATCACCAAACAATACTTAAGTACTCTTAATTAGCCTTAATGGCTCACACAATTGATCTAGCATCACTACTTAACATTTATTTAACAATTAATCTAGGGTTTCCTTATTTAACATTAGGAAAATAATTTCCTCTCATTGAAATTTGAACTTAGGGTTTCTCTTTGGTTTGGAGAAATAATTTCCTCTTATTGAATTCTTCTTAAGATTTAATTTCTCTTATGAATAATATATGACCTAGGTTGACCAAAGTCAACCTCTTCATACTTATCATTTGAGAAAATGATTTAAATGAGGTTCCATACCTCATGCCATTTAATCCTAACATGGTAGTGATTTAGTGCCACCAAATAATTCATTATGAGATTATTAGACCATGGTCACTACCTCATGTTGAATTACTTGAGAACAAGATTTAAATGAGAGGAATACCTCTCATATGATTTAACACGTAGTTGTAACTAATTTAGTAAAAACTACTATTGAGGTGATTCAATATTCTCAAATAACCAGGGATGATCCCATGTTGACCAAGGTCAACACTTCACACTTAGTATTTGAGAAAAGGGATTTAAATGAGATTCATCATCTCATGTGATTTAAATAACCATGGCAAATGTAAATACTATTTAGGTTTAAAAATCTACAAGTGAGCAAGTATGAGCCTAAGCATTTAAAGGTCAACACATTACTTCAAATTACTTGTGAGAAAGATTTAAATGAGGTGCTACTCCTCATAGATTTAAATTCCTAAAATTTGAAATAGTTTGAAAGAGCTAGTATTGACTACATAGCTAATATTATGATTCTAGCCCATGATCATGTACAGAACCCATATCATAATTCTACATAGTAAATTAGGGTTTGTTATATGTGAATTATTGCAATTGGATTCACTGCAAAATTCAAATTGGTTGATTTTTAAGATTTATTTGAAAACTAGAAAGTATCTGTTTTGTTATTTTTGCTATTCAAAAACTACACAAGGTATGAGTTTGAATCCAGTGGGGTGAGTTAGAGCAAAACATAAGCTTTCTATAGAATTTTGAATCACCAGATTTGGATTGGTAGATTTGAAGCTATTCAAATTTGAAGTGTGCGAGCAGTATTGGATTTGAACTAAATGGATTAAACCAAATTTGAATGAACTGGGCCGCGCGGGAAAACCTAATGGGCCTAAATGAAATAACCAGGGTAGCACGGCCCAGCAACACAGCCTGTGTGCGCGGGCCACCTGACGAGGTGGGGCCTGCCCGTCAGTGACTCTTAAACGCCGAAGCGGTACCTGGCAACGTCGACCGTCAGATTAGAAGTGAATCGTGCGGTTGAGGGGCGTCTTCTTCTCCGGCGAGAGGAGGGCGTGCTGGTGACGGAGGGAGGGGGTCGGGGAGCGTCCTGGGCCGCCGGCGGTCGAGGGCGAGGTGCGAGGCGTCGTTGGCGAGGGTGAAGAGGTCCCTGGTACAGTGGCGGAGCTTGGGGAGGCGCGGATTGATGGCGATGGTCTGCGGACTCCGGCGGCGCTGAGCGTCAAATTGCGGCGGGCTAGTGGCTAATCAAGGAGGGGAGATGGTCGAGGAGCTCAAGGAGGAGGAGGGGAGAAACTTTGCTGTGGAGAATTCATCAAGGGGTCGCTCCTATTTATAGCTGGCTTGGGTGCGGTGGGTGTCCGTGGAGGTCGTCCATGGCGCGGCTGTCTGGAGCGGTGAAGGGGCAAGGTAGGGGTTGCGCGAGGTAGGCGATGACTAGGCGAGGCTAGTGAGCGTGAAGGGACGGAAAAAAGGGGGTCTGAGGCGGGCTGGCGACGATCGAGTGCTGGCAGTACGGGTGCGGCCGAGCTCGGATCATTGCGACGATGACGAGGCGTCCGCGAGCTAGTGAGCATGTCCAGTAGGTTGCTGGTGGTGTGGTGATGGCGCGTGCAAGAGGGCAAGGCGAGGGGAGGACGAGGGCGACCGGACACGCACGCGTTCTGGCGCATCCAGGATGGTGCTGGTGCACGCTCACCGCGTGCCTGGCACGTCCTGGGCTTATCTGGGCGTGTTTGTCCTGTCCAAGGCCGGGCTCGATTCGATCCAGGGAGGGTACAGGCGTGATCAGGGAGGTACATAGATGCTTGATGACAAGGTGAAAGAGAGAGGGGAGAGCCAGAGAGATGAGTGCAAGTGTGGGTGGCATGCACACGGCATGGATGAATTGGTGATCATGGCCTCACTTTAACCAGAGCAAATGAGTTGGGTTCGATGCAGAGGAAGTACCAAGGTGTGATGATCATCAAAATAAAGTGGTGGAGGCTAAAAACCAGAGGTTAAAAGGGTGTATCACAATTCTGAAATTGTGCCTGCCAAGTGTTTGTATAAATGGCTGCATGAGAAAAAGTTTTGAATTTTGAGAAAATTTTTGGTGGAGCTTCAACATATAATTAAAGGGAAAGATTGGTGGTAGTGGTGCTCATTTTGGTGAAGGTTTGCAAGAATTCAAAAAGTGGATCATCTTCTCTTTATTTCAAAGTCCTCACTTGGCAATTTTCTACTGGTCAACCTGTTCAACTTCAGCACTAATGGTCAACATGAAAGTTGTTGACCTTGACATGGTCTTGGATGACATGGTCATAGTTGACCAAGTTTGGTTGAAGAAAAGTCAAATGCAGGGGTGTAAAGTAGGGAAGATTTTATAAATGGGTCATATGACCATTATCATATGTATGTCAAAATTGAAAATTCCCTTGATTTGAATCTGGTTTCTTTTATGCATTTGTGTTTGTTTTTGTTATATAAGAGTTTTAGAAACCATAGGGCAAGCAATGGTGGCCTCATATGAAGATTTGCAAAATTGCCCTTAGTGTATGTGAGGGAAATGGGGATTTTCTCCCTAATTGATTTCCCTCCAATTGATTTGACTTTTATTGACTCTAAAGTGGTTCTTATTAGTTTAGAGACATTTTCAAACCATTGAATCCATTTCAAAAGGTCTTGGTCAAAGATTTGCAAAAATGGCCATAACACATAAGAGGTGATGTGTCAATTTTTATTATCTTTGAAAAGGGTTCACCTTGCCTTACTTGGACATGGGTTAGGGTCAATTTAGTGTTATATGAAGTTTAGAAAAGGTTGCACACCATTTGGTCAAGGTTTAAAGTCATAGGGCAAGAATTGGGTATTATGGCTATGTGCCACATATGCCTCTATGCATATGTTGCATTTCATTTTAAATTTGACTTGGCTTGACCCATTTGGTGTTGTTGAGTGTTGAAATGGTATATGGAAGTGATCCAACCATTCACAACAAGTCCTAGGTTCAATCTTCTCAAATTCACAAATTTGCTATTTTACTCTCATATGCCTCTATGGCATTTTTAGTTTCTTTTTATTTTCTTTGGAAACCACTTGGAATTGGTTTGATAAGTACTAGGTAAGGTGTATGAAGGTTTTCCAAACCTCTAAGCAAAGTAGAAAAGCTTAGGGTAAAGTTTTGTAAAAATAGCCATAGGCACATATACTTTTTTCTTATTTAATTCCCTTTTATTTTATTTTAACTAGGATGGTGAAAAGAGGGGTGAGGTTTAGGGTTTTAGATCACTTCAATTTCTAATAACAAGCAATCATAGCAATAGCACAAGAATTAAGCAAGATCCCTATGTATCATACTTAATTAATAAAAGTTTTTGTTGGTTCCAAAATTGGGAACTAGTGAAATTCATTTGTTTTATTTTGAAATTCTTGGGATGTTACAAACCCTTCCCCCTTAAACAAATCTCGTCCCGAGATTTTAAGAAAAGTTAGGTTCCTAAGAGAGATTGAGAAATGGATTAACAGGGAGACATACTTGGCATGGTCTGGGGTGCTTCCTGGGCTTCAGTGGCATTCATGTGGTAGAAACGGCCGTTGTTGTTGTTCTGGTTCCTTCTACCGGCGAAGCGACGCTGTTGCTGGGCAGGTGCAGCAGTATTGGGGGCAGTCTTGGCTAGTTTCTTGGGGCATTCATTTGAGTAGTGGCCAATAGTGCCACATTCATAGCAGGTCACAGTTGACTTGTCCTTCGGGGCGATGGGGGTAGCATTGCTTCCAGTTCTGGGGGCAGTATTTGGGTGGTTATTGTTCCCATTGTTGTTGTTGCGGTTGTGGTGGTTGTTGTGGTTGTTGCTGTTGTTATTGTTGCCTCCGGTCTTTGGGGATCCTCCGTTATTATTGGGGTAGTTGGGGCGATAACTCTGAGCAGTTGGCTTGGTGTTTCTTGGGGTAAATCCTCCGGAGGAGTTATTGCGATACTTCTGGTTATGGTGGGGTCCACTCTGGTTCAACATTCTTCTCTTGCGATTCTCGTTGGCTTGATGCAGCTTCCCTTCCATTTGTATGGCTGAGTCCACCAGGGCTTCCAAGTCAGCGAACGGGATGTTTACTAACACAGTTTGCATCTCGTCGTGCAGTCCGTTCAGAAATCTTTCCTTCCTTTTCTCATTGGTATCCGTCTCATCCAGGGCGTACCTTGACAGAGTAAGAAACCTGTCGCGGTATTCTACCACGGACATCCTTCCTTGTTTGAGTTCGCGGAACTCGTCTCTCATCTTCTTGATTAGTCCTTGGGGCACATGGTACTTGCTAAACTTCAGCTTGAATTCTTCCCAGGTCATCATCTGTCCCGCATTCATTGCACGGGCACTTGTCCACCAGGCTCTGGCAGGTCCTGACAGGTAGTGGGTGGCGAACAGTACTTTCTCTGCGGCTTCAACTCCCGCAACTTCAAGGTTGTTCTCCATCGTCTGGAGCCAGTCATCAGCATCGAGGGGCTCTTCAGTCTTGTTGAACATCGGCGGGTTGGTGTTCTGAAAGTTCTTCAGTTTTGACCCAGGGTGGTCGTGGTTTCCATGGACATTGTTGTTCTGAGCGATCTGTTGCAGTGCCGCAATGTTGGCTTGTCGTTCAGCTCTCTCGGCTTCTCGGTCTGCCATCAGTGTCTGCAGTAGTTGCATCATGGCTTCCTGAGTGGTGTTGCGGGTTGGTGGGGCCATCTGAACATTGGGGTAGATGATGAGATAAGGGGGAAATTTCTATGTTTTGTTTTGGTAAAGTTTAAAAAGTTCATAACTTAAAAATTGGAGTAGTGTTGCAGGGGTAAAACCAACAACACTTTTTCATTCATACCAAACATCACATATTACAAAGCCAACACACCGTTGGTTTGAAGAACCATTCATCGCTCTACGATACAAGGGGAATCCTGATACAACTCACACCTACTTAAGTGCTCCAGTGATACTACTCTTCGGGGTGGATTCTGTGTCTTCACGGGTGATGTGCTTGGCGAGAGGTGAGGGCGTTGTCCAAATTCCTGAGGGTTTGGTACAGCCTGAAGTCCTGGGGGGCTACATAGTGGTTCATCTTCGTGTGTGGTGGTATGCTCATCGGTCTTCCCATGAAGTCATGTCTTGGGTAGTAGATGAAGCGAGTGTTCTTGATCTTGTTCTCATTTTGTCCACACAGACGGAAAATTGCTTCTTGCATAGCTCTGAGTAGTCCTTCCTTCCAAGTGTTTCCCGTTACAGAAAACCAGATGGTTTCCCATACCGGGGCTCCAAGCTTTCTTCGTAGATCAGTAGAAACTTCCCACCGGGGTGGTCCTCCCGACTGAGTTTTGAGGGGTATTCCGAAGAACTCGGGATACGGGTGTCCTAGATATTCCACTAGTTGCTTCAAATCCTTTTCGAACCTCAGTTCTCCTCCGAGACCAAGCTGATAGCACTCCCATTTGTATTTCATCTAAGAACAAAGAGGAGGAGTAAATTAGAGAAGTATTCCAGTGTGCAAAATTTTAGATAGTGCTATAAAGAAAAAGTAGAGCATGAATTTCTTATTTTGAAAAAGATCTCAAGGATAAGAGTGAGAATAAGTTTTTCACAAATATTCACTTCTTTGGTTTTGAAACTAAATTTTACAGACGTCCATTCTAACTAGGGTCCCCTAAGGTCAACAATGGCTCTGATACCAACTTGTAAACACCCAGATTTTTAAGTCCAGATGCCTATTATGCCATCCATCGCAATCCCAGGAATATTGTTTTTGCGAGACATAATAGACCGATATCACAACACATCATTCATTACATACCATAATCGTCTTACAAATAAAGGATCACATGATCCCTTCTCATTACAACAGTAGAAGTTCTATTTATTCATTACATAACACATAGCGGAAGCGAAAGTAGCGTAGTAGTAGTCCATCTATTCCACGAGCAACCGTTGACGTCGGGAGTGATCCTAGTTGTCGTAGACGTCCCGCTGTCCTTCTTCCGGGTTCCGGTACTCGTCTTCATAGTCTGGCCATTTGAATAGCCAGGGACACAGCCATGAGTACTTTAAAGTACTCGCAAACTAATACTAAGGTAAATACTATCAACTATAGTAAGGGGGTTCTAAGCTCTAGTTTCATTTGCATAAAGCCAGTTTTATTTCATAAACACTTTAATAATCAAAGCATCTTCATTTAACTAACTCAAGTGGGAACATTAGTGTCATTCCCACAACTCAGTTGTGATTCAAAGTCAAAGTCACCTTTCAATTCAAGTCACAAGTCACCATTCATATTTTTAGAAAAGTTCCGATGACGGAACGAGTATGGCCTTTCCAACTTTCGATAACCGAGGACGCGGCTATTCGAATAGGTTTAACTCTGCGAGAGGTTGTACACTTGTGCCACAACAATTGCAATAGTTCGTCGGGGTAATCGGCCCTGATTTATCGTACGCAGTACGCGAACTACCAATCCTAACCTTTCATTTACATATCCTAGTATAGGCACCTCTCCCCATGAGCTTGGCCTCCCGGTGAAAACAAACCGTCAACCCGGGAACTGCACAGGGCTTGGGTCGTACATTCACCTCATTTCACGTCATTTCACATTCAATGGAGGCAGCCTCGGCATAACCCCTATGACGCTTGTTCAGAGGGAACCCATACTAAAATACATAAGTTTCCAGCTAAGCCTTACCCAGATTCAGGTATTGTGGGGGTACTTGTAAAATTGGAATGGTATCGCATCCGAACCCAACCATCAGTGTTTTAGTAAAATTCACCAAGTCATTCACCAGTCATATTCACCTTTAAAATCTCTCAATAGAATGACTCATCATTCCAAGGTTTTCAAAGCCATTTCAATTCACAACTTCCCAACTAGAGTAGTCACTTTTCATATTGAGCACTAGCCACTAGTTATGAGGGGTGCTAAGTATCTTGGAGCTTGCTAGGCTAAGTGTGATTCTCTTGTACTACTCTATAATCCAACCAAGTGAATCATAAATCAAAAAGTAACTTTGATAAATAAAAAATCAAGTAAAGCTTGTAAAGTAAAACTTGGGATAGGTTCATAAAGTAAAATATAATGGTGCCTTGCTCTTGTAGAGCTTTGCACCAGGGAACCTTGCAAGAGTGTTAGCTTGCCTTGATTGGTGAGATGATCAAAGTGTTCTTCTTCTTCCTCTTGGTAGAATACCTCTTCCTCTTGATAGTCTCCGGGACTAGCGTCTATAAACGAATACGAGGATACAATCACCAAACAATACTTAAGTACTCTTAATTAGCCTTAATGGCTCACACAATTGATCTAGCATCACTACTTAACATTTATTTAACAATTAATCTAGGGTTTCCTTATTTAACATTAGGAAAATAATTTCCTCTCATTGAAATTTGAACTTAGGGTTTCTCTTTGGTTTGGAGAAATAATTTCCTCTTATTGAATTCTTCTTAAGATTTAATTTCTCTTATGAATAATATATGACCTAGGTTGACCAAAGTCAACCTCTTCATACTTATCATTTGAGAAAAATGATTTAAATGAGGTTCCATACCTCATGCCATTTAATCCTAACATGGTAGTGATTTAGTGCCACCAAATAATTCATTATGAGATTATTAGACCATGGTCACTACCTCATGTTGAATTACTTGAGAACAAGATTTAAATGAGAGGAATACCTCTCATATGATTTAACACGTAGTTGTAACTAATTTAGTAAAAACTACTATTGAGGTGATTCAATATTCTCAAATAACCAGGGATGATCCCATGTTGACCAAGGTCAACACTTCACACTTAGTATTTGAGAAAAGGGATTTAAATGAGATTCATCATCTCATGTGATTTAAATAACCATGGCAAATGTAAATACTATTTAGGTTTAAAAATCTACAAGTGAGCAAGTATGAGCCTAAGCATTTAAAGGTCAACACATTACTTCAAATTACTTGTGAGAAAGATTTAAATGAGGTGCTACTCCTCATAGATTTAAATTCCTAAAATTTGAAATAGTTTGAAAGAGCTAGTATTGACTACATAGCCAATATTTTGATTCTAGCCCATGATCATGTACAGAACCCATATCATAATTCTACATAGTAAATTAGGGTTTGTTATATGTGAATTATTGCAATTGGATTCACTGCAAAATTCAAATTGGTTGATTTTTAAGATTTATTTGAAAACTAGAAAGTATCTGTTTTGTTATTTTTGCTATTCAAAAACTACACAAGGTATGAGTTTGAATCCAGTGGGGTGAGTTAGAGCAAAACATAAGCTTTCTATAGAATTTTGAATCACCAGATTTGGATTGGTAGATTTGAAGCTATTCAAATTTGAAGTGTGCAGCAGTATTGGATTTGAACTAAATGGATTAAACCAAATTTGAATGAACTGGGCCGCGCGGGAAAACCTAATGGGCCTAAATGAAATAACCAGGGTAGCACGGCCCAGCAACACAGCCTGTGTGCGCGGGCCGCCTGACGAGGTGGGGCCTGCCCGTCAGTGACTCTTAAACGCCGAAGCGGTACCTGGCAACGTCGACCGTCAGATTAGAAGTGAATCGTGCGGTTGAGGGGCGTCTTCTTCTCCGGCGAGAGGAGGGCGTGCTGGCGACGGAGGGAGGGGGTCGGGGAGCGTCCTGGGCCGCCGGCGGTCGAGGGCGAGGTGCGAGGCGTCGTTGGCGAGGGTGAAGAGGTCCCTGGTACAGTGGCGGAGCTTGGGGGAGGCGCGGATCGATGGCGATGGTCTGCGGACTCCGGCGGCGCTGAGCGTCAAATTGCGGCGGGCTAGTGGCTAATCGAGGAGGGGAGATGGTCGAGGAGCTCAAGGAGGAGGAGGGGAGAAACTTTGCTGTGGAGAATTCATCAAGGGGTCGCTCCTATTTATAGCTGGCTTGGGTGCGGTGGGTGTCCGTGGAGGTCGTCCATGGCGCGGCTATCTGGAGCGGTGAAGGGGCAAGGTAGGGGTCACGCGAGGTAGGCGATGACTAGGCGAGGCTAGTGAGCGTGAAGGGACGGAAAAAAGGGGGTCTGAGGCGGGCTGGCGACGATCGAGTGCTGGCAGTACGGGTGCGGCCGAGCTCGGATCATTGCGACGATGACGAGGCGTCCGCGAGCTAGTGAGCATGTCCAGTAGGTTGCTGGTGGTGTGGTGATGGCGCGTGCAAGAGGGCAAGGCGAGGGGAGGACGAGGGCGACCGGACACGCACGCGTTCTGGCGCGTCCAGGATGGTGCTGGTGCACGCTCACCGCGTGCCTGGCACGTCCTGGGCTTATCTGGGCGTGTTTGTCCTGTCCAAGGCCCGGCTCGATTCGATCCAGGGTGGGTACAGGCGTGATCAGGGAGGTACATAGATGCTTGATGACAAGGTGAAAGAGAGAGGGGAGAGCCAGAGAGATGAGTGCAAGTGTGGGTGGCATGCACACGGCATGGATGAATTGGTGATCATGGCCTCACTTTAACCGAGAGCAAATGAGTTGGGTTCGATGCAGAGGAAGTACCAAGGTGTGATGATCATCAAAATAAAGTGGTGGAGGCTAAAAACCGAGAGGTTAAAAGGGTGTATCACAATTCTGAAATTGTGCCTGCCAAGTGTTTGTATAAATGGCCGCATGAGAAAAAGTTTTGAATTTTGAGAAAATTTTTGGTGGAGCTTCAACATATAATTAAAGGGAAAGATTGGTGGTAGTGGTGCTCATTTTGGTGAAGGTTTGCAAGAATTCAAAAAGTGGATCATCTTCTCTTTATTTCAAAGTCCTCACTTGGCAATTCTCTACTGGTCAACCTGGTCAACTTCAGCACTAATGGTCAACATGAAAGTTGTTGACCTTGACATGGTCTTGGATGACATGGTCATAGTTGACCAAGTTTGGTTGAAGAAAAGTCAAATGCAGGGGTGTAAAGTAGGGAAGATTTTATAAATGGGTCATATGACCATTATCATATGTATGTCAAAATTGAAAATTCCCTTGATTTGAATCTGGTTTCTTTTATGCATTTGTGTTTGTTTTTGTTATATAAGAGTTTTAGAAACCATAGGGCAAGCAATGGTGGCCTCATATGAAGATTTGCAAAATTGCCCTTAGTGTATGTGAGGGAAATGGGGATTTTCTCCTAATTGATTTCCCTCCAATTGATTTGACTTTTATTGACTCTAAAGTGGTTCTTATTAGTTTAGAGACATTTTCAAACCATTGAATCCATTTCAAAAGGTCTTGGTCAAAGATTTGCAAAAATGGCCATAACACATAAGAGGTGATGTGTCAATTTTTATTATCTTTGAAAAGGGTTCACCTTGCCTTACTTGGACATGGGTTAGGGTCAATTTAGTGTTATATGAAGTTTAGAAAAGGTTGCACACCATTTGGTCAAGGTTTAAAGTCATAGGGCAAGAATTGGGTATTATGGCTATGTGCCACATATGCCTCTATGCATATGTTGCATTTCATTTTAAATTTGACTTGGCTTGACCCATTTGGTGTTGTTGAGTGTTGAAATGGTATATGGAAGTGATCCAACCATTCACAACAAGTCCTAGGGTCAATCTTCTCAAATTCACAAATTTGCTATTTTACTCTCATATGCCTCTATGGCATTTTTAGTTTCTTTTTATTTTCTTTGGAAACCACTTGGAATTGGTTTGATAAGTACTAGGTAAGGTGTATGAAGGTTTTCCAAACCTCTAAGCAAAGTAGAAAAGCTTAGGGTAAAGTTTTGTAAAAATAGCCATAGGCACATATACTTTTTTCTTATTTAATTCCCTTTTATTTTATTTTAACTAGGATGGTGAAAAGAGGGGTGAGGTTTAGGGTTTTAGATCACTTCAATTTCTAATAACAAGCAATCATAGCGATAGCACAAGAATTAAGCAAGATCCCTATGTATCATACTTAATTAATAAAAGTTTTTGTTGGTTCCAAAATTGGGAACTAGTGAAATTCATTTGTTTTATTTTGAAATTCTTGGGATGTTACAGTGTTCTTGCCATTGCATTTGGTGCATCCGTTTGAGTTCTCCACGGTGATTCGTGGAAGTGAAAACAAGAAAATTGTTACTCTTGGGTTATTGGAACCCTAGACGGAGTTGAGACCTTTTTGGCGATTTGTTGGGAGCCTCCAATTAAGTTATGGATGTGTTCCTCAACCTTTGTATAAGGCCCGGTTTCCGCCTCGAAGGAAATCCCTTAGTGGAACCGTCACCTAGGCCTTTGTGGCGAGGGTCACTAGAGATTTAGGTGAGGCGCCTTCGTGGCGCTCGGTGTGTGGTGTGACTACCACATCTTGGGGTGAGACCTTTGTGGCATTGGTGTGCATCGAGCAACCCATATCAATGTGAGGCCATTTGTGGCGTTCGGGAGCACTAAGCCACCGCACCTCTCCCGCGGAGATTAGCACTCGCAAGAGTGTGAACTTCGAGATAAATCATCATCTTCCGCGTGCCTCGGTTATCTCTATGGCCGAGCTCTTTATTTATGCACTTTACTTTGTGATATCCATCGTGCTTGAAGTTATATATCTTGCTATCACATAGTTGCTTGTTTTACTTAGCATAAGTTGTTGGTGCACATAGGTGAACCATAGTATGTAGGCTTTGGGCTTCATAAAGTAAACGCTGATTTTATTCCGCTTTTGTTAAGCCCATCTCATAAAAGTTTTAAACCGCTAATTCCCCCCCCCCTAGGCGACATCCGTGTCCTTTCATGAGTGTCCTAATATGTTAAATCCAGAGATAAGTGGTGAATGGCCTCTTTCCATCTACAAAAGCTAAGCATACGAGAGATATCAGTAGATAATGTGAGATATTCATAGTAAAAGAATTTTTATAGTTTCAAAATATTGAAATGGGAAAATTAAATATGTCTAAAGTAAGTTTTGGTTGTTCTCTATATCATTGCGTGGGTGTTCATAATTCACCAGTATGATTAAATTCTGTGTCGGGTTTGTCCACTATCTGTTTGTTTTTATATGAATTCTCTTTATTTTTTATTCAGCTTGTCATTTATTGTTTTAATTTTTTAATTTTATTTGAGTTACAACTTTGTTCTTATTGGTTTGTTATATTCTTCCAATTTTTAAAGAATATTCGGTTATAGTTTAGCTTTATTTTTGTTCCAATGGTAAATATTTATAATCCATCTAAAATAAAAGAAAATAATGCTAGTCAAATCATCTGGGTTTCCTTAGTTTCGTGATATTCATCTTAATACATGTTATGAATATTTATTATATAGATATGAACATTTCCCATGGATATTGATTCAGAAGCCGACCGGTACAAACTAATGGGTCCTTGGGGTGTAGGGGAAATAAACTAATCCAGTACTTAATATGTGATTTATTACAAAGTAGTGATGCCCCTCAGTAGCAATTTTATGTGATTATTAGTTCCACACTAATGTAACAGAGCAATAGTTTTCGTGTGATTAATGAGCTATATAACAGGGCAAATAATGGTAATTTATTTCATTGCAGCGACGACACTAAGTATTGTGACTAATAAAGTGTATCTAAATATGTTGGATTATGTTTTCCTTTACATAGTACTCCCTCCGTCCCGGTTCACAGGGCTTACAAGATTTTGCATCCGGACCAAGGCAGTATTTGATTGGACACTAAAAGTCTTCCTAGCGTGTGCCTCTTCCCAATCAGACGTGCTCCCTATTTAATAGGAATGCTAACAGACTCAGTCTTCATTGAGCTATGCGGGCATGCATAGGACATTTTTTCACTTTGGTTTTCCACCCCACCCGCGCTTGCACTAGATTGTTCATGTGAGGTAAAAAAAAAGGAGAAATAGAGGTGGAGAGTAATTACTAGGGTGTTACTCCTACTTCCAATTAAATGCATGCAAGTCTTAGTACAAGCGTATTATGGGACAAATGTTTTTTCAGATTAAGCCCTGTGAACCGGGACGGAGGGAGTAGTAATGATCATAATTATCTTCATGGAGTTAATGAATAAAATGTGTATGCAAAAGATTGATACTCTGCCCACTGAATGAAACAACTCAAGTGTGTAACATGTATATTTTCATTTACACCGAAATGATCACAATAAATTTCAGAGATAAGTATGTCTTCCACAACAATTACATCTATATAATTTGTTTACTTGATTGCTTTCGTATCTACCTTTAAAGGGTGTGCGCATACATTCACATTTTTCTTTTATAGAGAAATGATGAAAATTTTCTATATTTCCTTGATGCTTTTCATCTTCTATGTAGATAAAGCATCTCATACAATGTGTCATAATCCACATCCTCGAAGTCACATCCAGTTACAAAGAGGAGGATCCTCTGATAAAAGCTTACAATCGATGGGGGCTGAACGTGTAAGTCAATGGTTCTACATGGTATACTCACATATTACATCTATCATGTTAATGTAAATTCTAACTCTCATGAAATTGTCGAACATGTAAGTTTGGCTTTTGTGTTTCTTAAAGTAAGAGCCCAAGTGGGGGAAAGTACTTACTGTGAGCTTACTGGAATTTTTTCCGTCTACCATCAGTATGAAAATATACAGTTCCTTACTTTTCATGATCTTCAAGTTTAGCATCAAGCCATTCCTATTGATCTACAAATGTGGGTTCAAATTCCATCAACAAATAGAGTAGCCTCCGAAAGGACATAATTCAATGAACTTGTGGTATGAGCTACTTTTTCAGCAATCACGATGTCAAGGGGGAGTTGCCATATTTGATAGTTTATATTTTTGGCGAAAACATTTTATCTAGAGGATGAAAATACCACGATATATCATTATCTAAAGTATATGAATAAACTACATGTAAATATTTTGAACTATAATCGAAACCCTCTACCAATTAGTTTGATATTTCTTTGCAGATCGCGCCATACCAATCCGTGCCAAGTCCTGCGACCTTACTGTATGGTGCCATGGCAACTTTAGATGTTTATGAGTCTCCGAATATCAAGAAGGGACTCTTCTGGAATATGGGTAGAGAATTACCAAAAATATCACTCTGCTTTCGTTAATGTTGTACAAGTCGGATGGAATGTAAGTCAGTTTGTCCTCATTGATACAATACTATGGTATATTTTTGAAGTACCCACTGCCCCAGAATTCTCAAGTAATTCTTCTATTTTCTGTAGATTCAACCTTCTTACTATGGCGACAACAAGACACATTTCCTTATAGGATGGACGGTACTGTAATCAGCCTACTCTCCTTTGCTCACTAGTCTTAACTTACAGATTTCCATTTATGCACTTTTAGTTTGAGAATATTAAGGGCAAACCCTATGTTAGGCCTCGTGGAAAACATGCTCAGACAATATCAAAACAACATCGCATATGTTTATCATGTTGTTGATCAGAAGAAGATACCACACGATGAAATTTCCCTCGTACTCCCCCTATTCTCTTTTAGTCTACATCTTAGATTAAATATTTTTTATATTAGTCTATGTTTTAGCTTTCTAATGAAAAACAACACGAAGCATTCCTACTCTCCCTATTGATTGCCATTAATTTTAATGTGCATTGGATTGGTTCAAACTAGTAGTATTAAATGACTTGCTAATTGATCTTAAAATTTGTAGAATGTAAACTAAAAGAGAACCTAGGGAGTATGTGCTAGTATGCTGAGATTTTTTTCGACCTGGGTATATGTGTTTTTTCATGTTCATGGCACAAACATGACACTGGTTATAAATTGAATAAATGTACTGCATGTTTTTATAACTAATGAGTTTCATCGGAATGGTCAGGCTGGGTACAAAGCACCGGGTTTTTTGACTTGAAATGTGTTGGATTTGTGCCGGTTAAGTATGCTCCAATTAATCCAGGAGATACGCTTGAGGGGAAAAGTAAGATATCGATCAAGATATTCAAGGTGGGATGCCAACTCTCTTAGTACCTTGTTTCTAAATTATTTTCCCTACTCAAAAAGAAAGATTTGTTGTGCTTATGTGTTACCTGCAAATTAAGAGTGGCATCGCTTATTCACATATTACAGGGATACTTCAACCATTTTACAGAGTAAAGAGGACGGAAATTGGTGGCTACACATTCCCCATGTTGGTGAAAATTTTGCTCCAGTGGGATATTGGCCAAAAGATCTTTTCGGTGGTTTGGCTGACCATGCCAATTATGTAACTTGGGGTGGGTACACTAGGTCACTTGTAGGGGACCCTAGCCCGCCAATGGGCAATGGGAATTGGCCAGGAGGCGACTCTGCTTCATTTCAAGACGTGCAATATGTCTACACTGATGGGAATGGTCATCTTCCAAAGCCCAATGTTCATTCCAAGATAACAGATACGGGATGCTATAACGTTAGTGAATTTATGACTGACAAATTCCACTACGGGGGTCCCAGTGGTTGTACTAATTAGTACTGTTATGCGCTAAGATAAAATTATCACAATAAATAAAATTGTTGTCTTTACTATGCCATTGAAATATGTACTAATTAATCTTCTTGTTGCGCTTGTCATCCACGATTCAGCCTGTGCGACACAAAAAAGAAGACATACAAGCATCAATAACCAAAAGTTTCGGTTGTTGATAGTGAAGTAAAGGTGGCTATTGGGTTTGGCGGTTCGGCCTTAAGGGTTAAACCACTATGAAACCCATGAACATGTCTTATCATTCAACACAACCCAGCCCATGAACAATCAGACCCATGCCCGTAACTAGCAGGGGTCCACCATATTTTAGTTGTTTTATACCAATTTGAGAGCATAAAACATGGAAGTACTTATAATTTGATAGGGAGCGGTGTTTTGGAACATGAGTGCATATGCTCCCTATATTTTGAAATGCATCTTACATACATTTTAATTTTTTTTAAATTGAAACTAAAAGTTTGCGCGTACATCTTCACGTGCTACATGCTCACAAAGTCGTTTCATAAAACATCGACTTATCATGTGACGTGTGTAAAAAAGACAAAATTCAGTGCTAAAAATAATGCTTTTCACAAGATAAACTTTCTTTTTTTATATAGACCACACAATATATTAGTTTTTCGTGAAACTTGACAAACGCACGTATATTATGGAGATGTACATGTAGAACTTTTTGTCCAAATATTTTGACATTTTAAAATATGATTTTTTGGTAGAGGGAGCATACGCACTCGGGAGCCGAATTGAATTTCCGTAATTTGATACACATACATTATTAGAAGTTTAATGCAAATGTTCATCTCACATAACCAAAATTTTCAAATGCAAAATATAAGATTGAATAATATTGGTAAAAGGAAATTTTCTAAAATCTTAACCGACAATAGCCGAAATAAGATTTACTAGTATTGAGATGTTTGGGATGCAGCAAGGCCGTTTAGGCTAGGTAGTCAAGAGAAAAGGAAAATAAAAAACAGGTAGTTCAGGTCAGGTAGTCGAGTTTATGAGACGGGATTGAACAAGAGAACACAAGAGTAGGGCCTACACAAGAGTGAGAAATGAGAAGGAAAACGGCTAGGCATGTGCCAGTTCATTGCAACCAAGGACATTACATGCGGGGACATCAACGCTACTAATAATCAACTACCTACAAGGTGTTCAAAATCACATTCTGGATAACAAAATATACATTTTAGATTATACTGCCATTCAGTCCTTGTTCTCACAGTTTTCAACTTTTCATGCATGCTGCATGTATCAGATGATCTGGTCCAACAGCAAATGTTGGTACATCATCTAACCAGAGCAGATGCATGCATGACAACAAGCATCAGTTATCATCAGATAAGTTGTTCCTACTTAACAAGTTTGAATTATCAGTCAGAAAAGACGACTAAACCCGCTCCCGCTCGGGCTACTGTTCCGCCTCCTTAAGCATGACCAAGCCGGCTGTCCCTGACTCGTCATGGTGATGCTTCTCTTCCTCCTCCTCAATCTCGATCTGCCAATACCAAGGCAAGAAACGGTTAAACAGGCGGATGAGCTTGGGGTGTCCATCTAACAGGACCGCCATGGTTCGGGCCACATCTTCAATTCTACAAAATCAGCAGGTTTAAACTTTAAGCCATCACAAGTCAGAAACAGAAAAAATCCGTAGATTGTTGTACATGCTACTGCTCATGCATCACCCACCTCCAGTTCTCGAAATTGCACAGGAACTCGAAGAACTCCTCGTGCTTGTCAGGTTGGTCCGCCAAAATGTCCTTCACGTCCCTGATGTATTACGCTTATGCCCAGTTACCACTAGACACCACAACACTCCGGCAGTCGTGAATCTGCACATTCCTTTCGTGGGAGCACAGTGGCACTGGAGCAATGTCACTCCAGGGTCCTGACTGCTCTTTACAAACAAGGAGTGCTTGTGACGGTACAGCACTCGTCCGTTGGGAACCCCAAGAGGAAGGTATGATGCGTACAGCGGCAAGTTTTTCCCTCAGTAAGAAACCAAGGTTATCGAACCAGTAGGAGCCAAGAAGCACGTTGAAGGTTGTTGGTGGCGGAGTGTAGTGCGGCGCAACACCAGGGATTCCGGCGCCAACGTGGAACCTGCACAACACAATCCAAATACTTTTCCCCAACTTAACAGTGAGGTTGTCAATCTCATGTATAGTGTGGAAGATGATGTTTGCAAAGAACAGTAAGAACAAGTATTGCAGTAGATTGTATTCGATGTAAAAGAATGGACCGGTGACATAGGCATCCCAAATGGGCCTGCCGAAGATAGTACCCGGGGTTTACTGAAGGCCCACTACCCGAAGAATAAGAAGATTCGGGAGCCCAAGATATATCAAGGAAAGTCAAGAGTTGTAATAGGAAGTGTTATCTGTAATCTGGCGGGATGAGTTAGAAACCGTCCCGGACTCCGTAACTTGTATAGCACGAATCCCTCGGCTCCACCTCCTATAAAGGGGGAGTCGAGGGACGAAGAAGGAATCGAATCATTGTCTACAAACCCTAGTTTTCATAATCGTCGAGTACTTTTCGGCTGAAACCTTCGAGATCTACTTACCCTCTACTTCCAACTAAACCCTAGCCTACAATCCATAGGCATTGACAAGTTGATACCTTGTCAATTGGCGCCGTCCGTGGGGACTAGAGGCGTAAGGATCTGATCTCGATGGCACGCTCAAGATCTTCGACATCGTCAACCGCAAGCAACACAATGGATCGAGGTAAACAGATCGCTGCTGGTCTTGTCGATTTTGTTCCTCACCCACCCTCCCGTTTGGATGCATATGCGTATCTGGCGGAGCCCATGGAGATGACGTTCGGAAGGTTTCACTTTCGCGTCGAGAAGGAAGGATCGTATCGTGTCGAGGTTCCGATTTCGTCGGGATCGTCGAAGGTCGATTCCGATTTTTCAAGCTATGCGTCGTCAACCGAGTCAGGAGAAGAAGAAACTTCGGCGACACGCTACATCAGCACCGGAACAAGAGAGAAACTCGCCAAGATCTTCAACGACATGTCGTTTGAGTCATCTGCGGACTCATATATAAGCGATGGCTCAAGCGATGTCGACAGCTATGACTTCATCGACAAATCTATCACAGTGGGCAAGGTCTTCATCAATCTCAACGATGATGTCACCAAACCCAACGTAGATCTGAGTACAAAGTATCATCAGATTTACGCCATTGAAGATCAAGAGGAGACATCTGAGGCTTTCGACGATCTGGGAAATCCATACGTCGATCCCTCCAATCTGCGACAAGGCCTGGGCAATAAATACGTCGGCCAGAGCCGCGAGATAGAGTTCAACTTTCACAAGCAGCGTGGGACAGAGCCGCGAGAGCTATGAACGGCACAGAACCAATGGCTACCACAGCCACACCAGAAGAATTGCAAGCATATCAATATAGGCTCGCACGAGCTGCGAGGGAATTGGAAAAACAGACAGCTGAGTTGAACAGGAGGAAGGAGGCAGCTTCTGCATCCAGCAGAAGAAGGGCAGATCTGAGTCGACAATCTAGAACTTCGGGTGATAGCCACAGGGAGGCTCGGAACAGAGGAAGATCAAGGTTACAACACATACCCGAAGCAGAAAGAGAGCATTTGGTTCAAAACCTCGACATGTCCTTTATGTCGATAGACACAAGAGGAAACATTATCCCTAAGACACCAGAAGCTGGGTATATGGCGACACAAGCTTTTATCCTCGCGTCTAAACCACCTCCAGGTGATCCAAGGGAAACACTATACAATATGGCGATAGCAGGAGTTGGAGCTATGGGGACAGCGTTCGTTTCAACGCCTCCCGAAGGAACAGCAAGGCAAAATAGTCCACGACCTGCAGCAGCAACGGCGGCAGCCCCTGAAGGACCAAGTGGAGCAAGAGATACGGCAGCACAAGCAAGAGTCGACAGAGCACGACAAAGCAGAAGGGATCATCGGCAATCTCCGGAGCTTAACGACGAAGATATGTGCGGCTTGCCATGCTTCACGAGGAGAGTCCGAAAAACTCGAGTCCCTTCAGGATTCAAGCTACCCGACAATTTCAAAAAGTTCGACGGCCTTCAAGATCTAGAGGATTGGCTAGTCGACTATCTGGAGACAGAGTGAAGCTCACGGGAGGAACCAGGGCAACAGCCATGCAAAGCATTCAGGTGCATTTGAGTGGAGCCGCACGATCGTGGATAAAGAAACTCACTCCAGGATCTATCGACAGCTGGGAAAGTTTCGAGGACGTGTTCGTCAAGAACTTCAGATCCACGTGCAAAAAACCCGCGTCGTTAGAGGAGTTGAGAGCATGTCGACAAAAGCCAGATGAGCCAATGAGAAAGTACATCCAAAGGTGGAATATCATCAAAAACTCGGCAGAAAAATATATCCGACGAGAGAGCAATAGATGCGTTTGTCGCAGGAGTCAGGCGTGGAGATTTTGTCGAGGATTTGGGAAGGACCAATCCAAAGACAGTATCCGCGTTAATGGAGATAGCAAATAAATGGGCAGATGGAGAAGACGCTGTCCACAACAAACGGCACAGGTCGCCAGAGGAGGACCGTGGTCGAAACTATCAACTGAGGCGAAGATTTCCTCGGCAGTACTAGAACTACGACGCTCCAGGACAAATTTCGGCAGGTTTTCGGACAAATACAGGAGGAAGCAACAGAGATGATTACCAGAGAAGCAATGAACAGCGAGGTGATAATAGGGATGATTCACGCAACAGGCAAAGTAGCGGGCCTAGGTTTCCAAGACCTTTCGTGTCCCCTGAAGAGATGATGAATGGACCGTGCCAGATGCATTTTTTCCTCGACAGCAACGGTAAAAGACAGTCAGGGCACTTGCAGAAAAGACCGTCGAAATTTTCGGGCAATGTTGCGGTATGCGTGAAACGCTAATGCGCGGGCAGCACAGAGAAATCCTCGAGAACCCAGAAGCGAGATTCACTTGCCGCCTCCTCCCGCGATTACAGACGACAATCGGCATCAGCTCAGAATAGCGGCAACACCTGCACCACCACCTTACGTTGATCCTAACTCCAATGGAGCAGTGTCGATGATTCAGAAGGGAAGGCCGTCAAATAGAGCTCAGAAAGTAATCTCACGACAGGTGTTTATGGCAGAGAAAATGCCTCCACCAACGAGTTGAGTACCTTAATTGGTCAGGACAAGATATCGGCTTCACAATAGCAGATCATCCGCAGCAAGTTCCTCGACCAGGGCGGTCGGCACTTATTCCGCCGCCGGTTATCGCGGGATTTGATGTCTCTCGAGTGTTCATAGACGGCGGCAGCAGCTTGAACCTTATGTATGCGAGATACATTGAGGAAGATGAACATATCCTTAGCAAACTTGAAACCAACAGACACAAGGTTCCACGGCATCACACCGGAGAAACCAAGTTATCCATTGGGAAAGATCAATCTCGACGTGCAGTTTGGGACCCGAGAAAATTATAGAATCGAGAGGCTCGAATTTGAAGTCGTGGATTTTCCATCGCAGTACCACGCTCTGTTGGGACGACCAGCATATGCTAGATTTATGGCGGTGCCACACTATACATACCTGTTGTGGAGGATGCCTGGACCAAAGGGACCAATCACAGTAAAAGGAAGCTTTGCCTTAGCCGATAAGTGCGACAAAGATTTCCACCGGTTGTCAGAAACTTTCGGGATGCAAGCTGAGTACTTGGCGTCAAAAAGCATGACTGATTACGACGTACTGCCAGACGTTGGAAGGCCAAACAAAGAATCAACTTTCAGATGCGAGAAAAATTCAAAAGAGGTGCAGATTCACCCGACAGACCCGAAAAAAGACGACATCTATCGCAAACGACATGGATATCGCATAGGAAAGCGCGCTCGTCGAGTTCCTCCGTGAGCACTGGAAAATCTTCGCATGGTGTCCAGCTGACATGCCAGGAGTACCCAGGGAACTTGCCGAGCACCACCTAAACTTGGATCCACTAGCGAGACCAATCAAACAACCTTTGCGGCGTTTTTCGGAACCAAACCGCAAAGCCATGCTATCAGAAATCAATCGACTACAAGAAGCTGGTTTTATCAAAGAGATATTCACAGAAGCCACATGGGTAGCAAATCCTGTGCTGGTGCCGAAGAAAAACACTAAGGTCCTTCGCATGTGCGTCGACTTTACGTGTCTCAATAAACATTGTCCAAAGGATCACTTTCCCCTCCCGAGGATCGATCAAATTATCGACTCCACGGCTGGATGTGAACGTCTTTCCTTCCTGGATGCATATTCTGGTTATAACCAGATCAGATTGAAAGAAGAAGATGAAGTAAAGACCGCGTTTATTACACCTTACGGCGTGTTTTGCTACAGAACAATGCCCTTTGGTTTAAAAAATGCGGGAGCAACATATCAGAGGATGATGCAGAAGTGTTTGGCGACACAGATCGGGAAGAACGTGCAAGTATACATTGATGATGTCGTCATAACATCAAAAAAGGCGGCAACGCTGATCGAGGATCTCAAGGAAACCTTCGACAACCTTGATAAGTTCTGCCTCAAACTGAACCCGACGAAGTGTTCTTTCGGCGTCCCAGCAGGAGAACTTCTGGGGTTTCTAGTTTCAGCAAGAGGGATCGAAGCAAATCCCGATAAAATACAAGCTATCGTAACAATGAGGAAACCAACAAAGTTGAAAGAAATACAACAGCTAACTGGGCGAGTCGCAGCTTTGAGCAGATTCGTCGCTAGGCTGGGTGAAAAAGCGTTACCATTTTACGCTTTGATAAAGCAAGGAGATAAATTCCAGTGGAACGAAGAAGCCGACAGAGCTTTCGAGGATTTGAAGCGCACAATCTCGACACCACCAATTTTGGTGGCGCCAAAAGAAAGGGAACCTCTCCTGCTGTATATCGCAGCCACGCCCCAAGTGGTGAGCACGGTGCTAGTTGTTGAAAGGGAAGAAGAAGGAAAACTCCACGGCGTGCAGAGGCCGAGTATACTTCGTTAGCGAAGTTTTATCGCCCTCAAAACAAAGGTATCCTTAGTACCAAAAGATAGCATATGGAGTGTTCACGACAGCACGAAAATTGCGCCACTATTTTTCGGCACATCCGATCATAGTGGTCAATGAAGCTCCCTTGTCAAATATACTGAACAACCCAGAAGCTACGGGTCGTGTCTCCCTTTGGGGAATAGAACTTTCCCTCGGGACATCACGTATGAAAAAAGAAAAGCAATAAAGTCGCAAATACTGCCGGACTTCATCGCGAGTGGATGGAGTTGCAAAATACGGGACCTCCGGATTTGTCGAGAACCTGGACCATGAACTTTGACGGGTCCAAAAGACTAGAAGGAGCTGGCGCAGAGTAGTACTCATATCACCTGAAGGCGACAAGTTGAAGTACGTCCTTCGGATGACGTTCCCTAACGCATCTAACAATGAAGCAGAATATGAGGCTCTCATACACGGGATGAAGATGGCGAAAGCCTGCGGCGCAACTCGACTAAAAATCTTTGGCGACTCACAGTTGGTGGCTCAGCAAGTTATGAACCAATGTGACGCAGTCAATGATAGCATGATGGCATACAAGGAGGTGTACAACGAGCTCGAGAAGTTGTTCGATGGATGCGAAGTAAATCATATTAGCGAGATTGAGCAACGACGAAGCCGACGTTCTTGCAAACATCGGGTCGCAATGCCTTGCAGTCCCGCCAGGTGTATTCTGGGAAGAGATAACAGAGAGGTCCACCAAATCAACAAAATCAAAAAAGAAGGAGAAGAAACCCTCGGGGGCTACCAAGGAAAAGCAAGAAGAAGAAGAAGAAGAAGATCAGGACCTGGTCATGATGATACAGACACCGTGGATGCAGCCGTACATATCATACATCCTCAGGAAAGAAATACCCGACGATCCAGTTGAGGCAAGGCGAGTAATTCGACGCTCCAAAGCTTTCACGGTGGTCAAAGGAGAATTGTATAAGCGAAGTATTTCAGGCGTCTTGCAAAGGTGTGTTACACCCGAACAAGGAAGAATAATTCTGAAGGACGTACACGAAGGAATATGTGGCCACCACGCAAGTAGTCGAGCTATTGCAGCCAAGGTCTTTCGGGCAGGATTCTATTGGTTGACAGCAATCGAGGACGCCAAGGACATAGTAAGAACTTGCGACGCGTGTCAAAGGTTTGCCGCAAAACCTCACTCTCCAGCAGCAGAGCTAGCACCAATACCATTGTCATGGCCCTTTGCTCAATGGGGACTTGATATGGTAGGCAAGTTACACAAATCCTGGCCAGGAGGAAAGGAGTATATGCTAGTAGCTGTCGATAAATTTACAAAGTGGATAGAAGCGAAGCCGATAAATTCACCGGACGGAGCATCCGCGATAAAATTCATAAAAGGCCTCGTTTTCAGATTTGGAGTGCCCCACGAAGCATCGTCACGGTACAACGGCAGTAACTTCACATCCCACGAATTCAAAGATTATTGCGAAGAGGTGGGTATCAAGTTGCACTTTGCGTCAGTTGCACATCCTCAAACCAATGGGCAAGTCGAGAAAGCCAATGGTATAATCTGCAATGGCATCAAGAAACGCTTGTTAGGACCACTCGGAAAAAGCTCGACATACCCGGCCGGAAGAACTACCAAGTGTGTTGTGGAGCATCCGAACAACACCAAACACAACAACACGGAAACTCCGTTTTTCTTGGTTCATGGAGCGAAGCAGTACTACCAATCGAGATAGAGCACAACTCTCCACGTGTCGTCGAATATGACGAAGAAGTGTCGAGAAAAGCACTAGAAGACGACGTGGACGCACTTGATGAAGCCCGAGACGAAGTATTGTCTCGGGTAACCAAATACCAACAGGACTTGAAGAATTACCACAGTCGACGTTTGCGGCCAAGATCTTTTCAGGTGGGAGACCTAGTTCTTCGGCTCACGCAAAAAAGTCATGAAAAACTCGAGTCACCATGGCTTGGCCCTTACATTGTCACGGAAGTAATCGGAGGAGGAGCATACAGGATAAAGGACAAGAAGACAGGGGTGGAAGAGCCAAACCCCTGGAACGTGGCGCAACTCAGGCGGTTCTACGCCTAGAGTCGAAATATAGTCCTTGTAAAACTTCAATATACTGAAACGCCCGCGAGTTTTCAGACGCACTCTTTTCCTTTTTCGGGGCACCGAGTGGGGCCGGAGAAGGTTTTTAATGAGGCGGGCTCGCGGTGCTGCAATATAATAAAGATAGTGTCAATATACCTTTCTCTTTATCGACATGTTCAAAGTCTTCGCTCCGACGAATTTCAATATAGTCCATCAAAAAAGAAAAAACCTTGCCTTGGTATTAAAATACCTCGTGAGTCAGTAAAAATACAAAATAGTACTCAATAAAGAAGCTCGGGGGCTCATATTCGCCATAGACATATAAATGCCTTGGTTCAAAACCTCGCAATGTATAAATACAGTAAAGAGTCACCGAAACACTCAGGGGCTAGACGAACAGAGAAATATAATGATTGCTTTACAATATAGTCATGGATTACAAAGAAGAAGTATCTACAAGAGGAAAATAACTAGTCTTGATTCAATATGTCATCAAGAGTAACTCTGTTTTCTTCAGGAGCAGCACCAAGAAAATCGGCATAATGGCCATCGGCAAAAAAGTCGGCGTCCATCCGAAGAAGGTCATCAATCATTTCTTCGGCTATAGGCGTAACCTTCGTATTAATCCTGTCAACACCAACTCTTCGACGTTGTACCTTTTGATGAACTTTTGCGACAACTTGGGTAAGGTCAAGATTTGAGTGGCAGATCTGGAGCATGATAAGAGCAAATGCGGCGCCGACTACCGGTTGAGCTTTGACAAAATCATGGATACTTGCCGAGCATCCTTGAATCTTTCCATCAATTCGGGGAGAGTTTTTGGTTGGACGTTCCGAGGAAACATGGAGTTGTAAACCATGGACAAGGTCTTGGTACGAAGTCAAGGAAATCGCGAGTTTGAGAGGTGCGATCTTGGAATCCGACAATTTGTCGGGTCCTCTCCGGGGTAGCCCAAAACAAAGAACCATGGTCCGAGGAAAGGTTAACAAGGAGGTTCGTCCTAGCATTTACCCTCTCTTCCTCGGCAGCAGCATCAGTAAAGGAACCTATCAAAAAAACGAAGGGGAAACCTTTAAGAGACATAGCATGAAGATGAAAGATATCGGAGGATGAAGCAAGCATACCCGACATATCTGCACTGGCTTCATTCATTAGTTCGAGCATGAAATTTTCTCGAGTAGTCGCCTTTTCAGCCTCGGAAGCAGCAATTTCCTTAGCGGCCACGGCCTCGCGAGCTTGCTGAAGAGCAACTTTTTCGGCTTCAGATGACTTACGAGATTGCTCCATCATCATAAGTGTTTGTTTCTTCGCATACTGAAGTTGCTGTCGAAGTTCATCCAGTTCTTGCGACAAGGTATCGTCGACAGAAGCAGTATCAGCAAAAGCTCCCCTCGCGCGAGAAGAAGAAGGCGAAACATTGGAAGGAGCGGAAGATGGAGTATAGTTATCAGATATCAACTGAAATTTAAACAAGACAACATCAAACAACAAGCAAAGATAGAGTTTTCATTAATCTCTTGGAATAATTACAAGGGCATTACAGTGAAGCTAAGGAAGTACGTGTCGCCAAATGACTACTTTGGCGACAAGAGCAAAAGAAATAGAAAGAAAAACAGAGGCATGCAACTAGACCTCCGGCCTTGACGAGCTAGGAGTCGACGCTGGTTTAATCCCGAGATAGGCCAAGATCTTCTTTGTGTTGGGCTTGGCTGCCTTGATCAGCGACCTCCACCTTGATTGCTCTATCTGTTCGGTGTCGCCAACTTTCATCCAGTCGATAGTTTGTTGACTGTCAGCAACCAAAGCGACAGTGTTCTCAACGGCAACCTTCATATTTTCTTGGCGCATCTTTAGTCCAAGGTCTTCAGATGAGTTGAACATCTTGGCAAGGTTGAGGAAAGTCGCAGGCTCCTCTTTCTTCGGGAAGAAGTAGGGGAACAATGCCGACAACACTGCGCTAGCATTCGACACACCTTCACGAATCTCGGATCCATGAAGCTCCAGATAGGAAAGTGCGTCAAGGATAGGGTCATTGACAGGATTCGTCAGATCAAAATCCTGGTTTGTTTGGGCTGTCAAGGAAACAAAGCATTAGTGAAAAGACAGGAAACAACGATTCTCATAAAAATAGAAGGGGTCAGCAAAATTACTGAAAGTGCGGCGACTCTGAGTTTTCAGGCGCTTGAGGATTCCTTCTTCACGAGAAGCTTGCGCAGCTTTGTGCTCATCCAAGGCAGCTGTAGCATCCTCAAGCTTTTTCTGCAGTTCCTCGACACCAGCAGCTTTCGCCTTGGCTTCATCAGCTTCGGCCTTGGCTTTGCTAGCAGCGAGTTCGGCTTTCTTGCGAGCCGCCTCACTTTGCTCAAGTTTTCGAGCAAGTGCGTCGGCGCGTTCGTTGGCCTCTGCAAGTTTCTCTGTCGAGATATGGAAAAGAGAGAGAAGAAAGATCAAAATCGCGAAAAGCATCAGGAGTAAAAAATCAAGGAAAAACAGCAAGTATAAAATTCGTTACCTTCGGCTCTATTAGCATATTCACGGTATCCAATAAATTGGGAACCGATGCGGAGAAGATCTTTGATCATAGGCTGTTCAAGGTGAACACAGCAAGAGAAACATCGGCATGAAAAAGAGAAAGGGTGTGAAAAAACAAAATAAGGAAAATATAGATGTCGACAAGCTTACATCATCTAAGAGCAGAGTCGACGAACTGCCCAGCTGAGGGGCAGGTTCAACAATCTTTTCAACCCTTGTCCTTTTTGGCGAAGGAGCAAGGGGGCTTGATGGTGGAGTAGTGGTGACGACGTTTTGTTGAGGAGGCGAGTTTTCTTCTCCTTCAACTAGCGTATCTGAGGCAAGTACGATGACGTGACGTGCTTGTCCGAGGAGCCACGTCGATAGTTGGTACTTCTTCCTCGTCATCACTCGTTGATTAAAAATCGGCAGCATAAAAAGCAAGACAAGATAAATATTTCGAGTACAAAAATAGGGAGCACTAAAGACGACTTACGAGCTGACGAGGGATTCAACGTAAGGATCGTAAGTTGCCTTCGGATGAGAAGGAACAACTTCTTCAGCCTTAGAGGTGCCAGAATCCTCAGCATCAGTCCTTTTCCTTTTGTTCCTTGGAGAAACAGCAGGAGGAAGGGATTGCGTCGACTCACTGGCTTCAGACTTAACTTCTTGTTCGTGAGAAGCCGTAGATTTGTGAGAACCCGCGACTTCACTTTCAGGAATAGAAGAACCTTGAGTATCTTCGGCAACGATGGCCTGTTCTTCGACTTCTCCATCCTCAGGAAGAGGAGGAAGGGAGAAGCCGTAGATTTGTGAGAACCCGCGACTTCACTTTCAGGAATAGAAGAACCTTGAGTATCTTCGGCAACGATGGCCTGTTCTTCGACTTCTCCATCCTCAGGAAGAGGAGGAAGGGAAGCCATAGTAGGATGGTTCTGCAAGAAAATAGCGACAAAAGAAAGTTAGCGAGATACCAATACAATGAGATGCAAGGAAAAGTTTAGAACAAGACAAAAACTCGAGAAGACAAAATACCTCGGGAAGAGGATTGGAAGCACTGTATGGTTCTACTCGACAAGAGGAGGGAATAGGATCCTTCTTGGCTAGTCGAGAAACTCTTCGAACCAATTTCTCCAAGTCCTTTACAGAAAGATCGTTGGAGATTCTGTTGGCGTCGTTTTCGCCAGAGTACGTCCAAAGGGGATTTTTGCGAGCTCGAAGAGGCTGCACTCTAATCCTAAGGAAGTAGGCGATGATTTGAACACCGGACAGCTCTTTGCCTCGAGTGTTTTGAAGGCGACGAATACGAGACATGAGTGCCTCTGTCGCCTTTTTCTCTTCCTCAGAAGCTTCGGCATCCCAGGAGCGGCGGCGCTGAATTCTGGCACTTCCGTCGAAAGGAACTATGTTGTGTTCAACGGAGTTGGCGCTTTCTGAATGTAGAGCCACTTTTTGCGCCATCCTTGGACAGAATCGGGAAATTTGACGTCGAAATAATCGACATCAGTACGAACACAGATAACAACGCCACCTATGTTATAAGTGACGTTGTGGGAGCCATTGCGGCGGAGGCAGAAAATGCGTTTCCACGAGCCCAATTGGGAGGGATTCCGAGGAAGCATTCGCAAAGTGTGATGAAAATAGAAATGTGAAGGATGGAATTGGGGGTCAACTGGTGCAGTTGAATCCCATAAACGAAAAGAAGACCGCGGAGGAAATCGTGAATTGGGGTCGAAAGGCCGCGGATGAGGTGATCAACAAAACTAACCCGGTACTCCATTGGAGGCTTGGGGTAGCTTTCTTCGCTGGGAAAGCGGATGGCGTCTTCCTTCTTCATGAGGCCAAGCCTCTTCAGCATGTTGATGTCCTGGTTGGAGATTTTAGATCTCTCCCACTCAAGATCCTCGGCGGCCATCTTGGATTCCGAGTACTCGTGGCGAGTGAGTCGCGTGCGCGGTGGCATCAACGGCAATGGGCAGAGCAATGCTCGTGAGTGCGGATGATCAGAGAGAGTTGGGCGCAGGGGAAGCTTTTGCAAAGAGGAACAGATGAGCGGCGCAAGCGAGGGGATGAACGGAGGTTGAAGAAAGGTTTATATAAGAATCGGGTGAAGCAGTGTGCCGTTGGATGAAGAAATCGTGTGGTGCAAAAGATCTCCTAGATACAAGGGTAAAAAGGTATTTTTACTGAGATAGGCGTTACCGTACGTGCGCCAGAAAAAGCGGAGGACGTGTGTCCCCCACTTGCACGACGTGTCAACGTGGTGGAAGCAATGGACCCACGAGGCGAGAAAAATCACGACTATTCAACAGGGATGAAGTAAATTTGATTAAGGGAAGTATATCGACAAGGAAAATAAAAGAAGATTGGCGACAGGGAGAATTATTAAATACTTCGGGAGCCTTTGATCAAATACAAGTTTTTGCCCAAATGCTCGGGGGCTACTTCGACAAAAAGTAAAATTTCGAGTATGGCAATATAGAAATTGCGGGAGCCTACAACCAAGCACAATTCCTTGGCTGTAGCCTCGGGGGCTACTCCCATCGGGAGCGCTGTTCGCGCACCCGAGAGATAAAAAAAGAAGAAAGAGATCATATTGGGAAATAATGACAATATAGCGACAAGGTGGACTAAAATGTTGAGCCTACAACCAAGCACAAGTTCTTGGTTGTAGCCTCGGGGGCTACTCCCATCGGGAACGCTGTTCGCGTGCCCGATGAAATTAACAAAGGAAAAATAGAAAAGCAAGAGAGTATATTTCGAGTTATAATTAACTCTACATATACTCCCATCGGGAGAGCAATATAAGTCATATTTGACTCGATAAAATGTGCCATTCCAACAGCCGGAAAAGCACTCGACAATATATTCTCAGAACGCCGAAGTTGCGATCAATTTCCGAATGCCGCAAATTTGCGAAGGTAAGACCCCGGATCCGTTCGCCGGGCGTGGCATCGCCAAAGACTGCGCTCTGCTACCTTTATCCGTATCAACGGATACGAAGAAAAATCCTAACGGACGCGTTAGGTACCCGATAAATTTGACCGGGACTCGACAGAATGGTAAGACCTTAAGCGGCACTCGTCGAAGTTTACACCAGTATCCCGAGATCATGTCCAGGGACGTGATCTTGAAGTAGGTTTTTGCGGATTGCCACTAGAGCAGTTAACTAGTACCTGATCCGTCAGATGAACTAGCCCCAACTACCATTATCCCTGTACAATATAGAATTTTATGTGAAGAAATATAAAAAAGATTGAAGCTTTCGAATAAAAATAAACAGTGGAGATTTTCCCTGATTCTACGATTCAAGCAAAATCTCGGGGGCTACTGACATAGGCATCCCAAATGGGCCTGCCGAAGATAGTACCCGGGGTTTATTGAAGGCCCACTACCCGAAGAATAAGAAGATTCGGGAGCCCAAGATATATCAAGGAAAGTCAAGAGTTGTAATAGGAAGTGTTATCCGTAATCGGCGGGATGAGTTAGAAACCGTCCCGGACTCTGTAACTTGTATAGCACGAATCCCTCGGCTCCACCTCCTATAAAGGGGGAGTCGAGGGACGAAGAAGGAATCGAATCATTGTCTACAAACCCTAGTTTTCATAATCGTCGAGTACTTTTCGGCTGAAACCTTCGAGATCTACTTACCCTCTACTTCCAACTAAACCCTAGCCTACAATCCATAGGCATTGACAAGTTGATACCTTGTCAACCGGGGTCCACAGTTCACTAGTGGTGTCTCTCCAATAAGAAATAGCATGTTGGGTGAACAAATTACAGTTGGGCAATTGACAAATAGAGAGGGCATAACAATGCACATACATATCATGATGAGTAGAGTGAAATTCAATCGGGCATTATGACAAAGTACATAGACCGCTATCCAGCATGCATCTATGCCTAAAAAGTCCACCTTCGGGTTATCATCCGCACCCCTTCCAATATTAAGTTGCAAACAACAGACAATTGCATTAAGTATGGTGCGTAATGTAATCAACACAAATATCCTTAGACAAAGCATTGATGTTTTATCCCTAGTGGAAACAGCACATCCACAACCTTAGAACCTTCTGGCACTCGTCCCGCATTTAATGGAGGCATGAACCCACTATCGAGCATAAATACTCCCTCTTGGAGTTACAAGTATCAACTTGGCCGAGCCTCTACTAGCAACGGAGAGCATGCAAGATCATAAACAACACATAGATGATAGATTGATAATCAACATAACATAGTATTCCATATTCATCGGATCCCAACAAACACAACATGTAGCATTATAGATAGATGATCTTGATCATGATAGGCAGCTCACAAGATCCAACAATGATAGAACAATGAGGAGAAGACAACCATCTAGCTACTGCTATGGACCCATAGTCCAGGGGTGAACTACTCACACATCAATCCCGAGGCGATCATGGCGATGAAGAGTCCTCCGGGAGATGATTCCCTCTCCGGCAGGGTGCCGGAGGCGATCTCCTGAATCCCCCGAGATGGGATTGGTGGCGGCTGCGTCTCTGGAAGGTTTTCCGTATCGTGGCTCTCGGTACTGGGTTTTCGCGACGAAGGCTTTAAGTAGGCGGAAGGGTAGGTCAGGGGGCGTCACGAGGGGCCCACACACCAGGGCGGCGCGGGGCCCTCCTTGGCCGCGCCGCCTTAGTGTGGCGCCACCTCGTGGCCCCACTTCGTAACTCCTTCGGTCTTCTGGAAGCTTCGTGGAAAAATAAGACCCTGGATTTTGATTTCGTCCAATTGCGAGAATATTTCCTTTGTAGGATTTCTGAAACCAAAAACAGCTAGAAAACAAGAATCGGCTCTTCGGCATCTTGTCAATAGGTTAGTGCCGGAAAATGCATAAATATGACATAAAGTGTGTATAAAACATGTGAGTATCATCATAAAAGTAGCATGGAACATAAGAAACTATAGATACGTTTCAGACGTATCAAGCATCCCCAAGCTTAGTTCCTACTCGTCCTCAAGTAGGTAAATGATAACGAAGATAATTTCTGAAGTGACATGCTATCATAATCTTGATCAATACTATTGTAAGCACATGTAATGAATGCAGCGATTCGAAGCAATGGTAAAGACAATGAGTAAACAACTGAATCATATAGCAAAGACTTTTCATGAATAGTACTTTCAAGACAAGCATCAATAAGTCTTGCATAAGAGCTAACTCATAAAGCAATAAATTCTAAGTAAAGGCATTGAAGCAACACAAAGGAAGATTTAAGTTTCAGCAGTTGCCTTGAACTTGTAACATGTTTATCTCATGGATAATTGTCAACACAAAGTAATATGATGAATGCAAATAAGCAAGTATGTAAGAATCAATGCACAGTTAACACAAGTGTTTGCTTCTAAGATGGAAAGAAGTAGGTAAACTGACTCAACATAAAAGTAAAAGAATGGCCCTTCGCAGAGGGAAGCATGGATTGCTGTATTTGTGCTAGAGCTTTTATTTTGAAAACATAGAAACTATTTTGTCAATGGTAGTAATAAAGCATATGTGTCATGTATAAGATATCCTATCAGTTGCAAGCCTCATGCATAGATTACCAATAGTGCCCGCACCTTGTTCTAATTAGCTTGGATTTACATGGATTATCATTGCATAACATATGTTTTAACCAAGTGTCACAAAGGGGTACCTCTATGCCGCCTGTACAAAGGTCTAAGGAGAAAGTTCGCATTGGATTTCTCGCTTTTGGTTATTCTCAACTTAGACATCCATACCGGGACAACATAGACAACAGATAATGGACTCCTCTTTAATGCATAAGCATTCAACAACAGATAATATTCTCATAAGAGATTGAGGATTGTTGTCCAAACTGAAACTTCCACCATGGATCATGGCTTTAGTTAGCGGCCCAATGTTCTTCTCTAACAATATGCATACTCAAACCATTTGATCATGATAAATCACCCTTACTTCAGACAAGACGAACATGCATAGCAACTCACATGATATTCAACAAAGGTGAAATAGTTGATGGCGTACCCAGGAACATGGTTACCGCTCAACAAGCAACTTATTAAGAAATAAGACACATAAGTACATATTCAATACCACGATAGTTTCTTAAGCTATTTTTTCCCATGAGCTATATATTGCAAAGACAAACAATGAAATTTTAAAGGTAGCACTTCAAGCAATTTACTTTGGAATGGCAGAGAAATACCATGTAGTAGGTAGGTAGGTATGGTGGACACAAATGGCATAGTTTTTGGCTCAAGGATTTTGGATGCACGAGAAGTATTCCCTCTCAATATAAGGCTTAGGCTAGCAAGCTTATTTGAAGCAAACTCAAGTATGAACCGGTACAGCAAAACTTACATAAGAACATATTGCAAGCATTATAAGACTCTACACTGTCTTCCTTGTTGTTCAAACCCTCACCAAAAAATATCTAGACTTAGAGAGACCAATCATGCAAACCAAATTTCAACAAGCTCTATGGTGTTTCTTCACTAATAGGTGCAAAGTACATGATGCAAGAGCTTAAACATGAGCACAACAATTGCCAAGTATCAAATTATTCAAGACATTATACCAATTACCACATGTAGCATTTTCTGTTTCCAACCA
This sequence comes from Lolium rigidum, assembly GCF_022539505.1. Classification (NCBI taxonomy): domain Eukaryota; kingdom Viridiplantae; phylum Streptophyta; class Magnoliopsida; order Poales; family Poaceae; genus Lolium; species Lolium rigidum. The sequence continues at coordinate 39,359,305 of NC_061509.1, forward strand.
TATAACAATGAACGAAGCAGTTTCAACCTTCGCCATGAACATTAAGAATAAAGCTAAGAACATATGTGTTCATATGCAACAGCGGAGCGTGTCTCTCTCCCACATAAAGAATGCTAGGATCCGATTTTATTCAAACAAAACAGAAATAAAACATACAGACGCTCCAAGTAAAGCACATAAGATATGATGGAATAAAAATATAGTTTCACTAGAGGTGACCTGATAATTTGTCGATGAAGAAGGGGATGCCTTGGGCATCCCCAAGCTTAGATGCTTGAGTCTTCTTGAAATATGCAGGGATGAACCACGGGGGCATCCCCAAGCTTAGAGTTTTCACTCTCCTTGATCATATTGTATCATCCTCCTCTCTTGATCCTTGAAAACTTCCTCCACACCAAACTCAAAACAAACTTATTAGAGGGTTAGTGCATAATCAAAAATTCACATGTTCAGAGGTGACATAATCATTCTTAACACTTCTGGACATTGCAAAAAGCTACTGAAAGTCAATGGAACAAGGAAATCCATCAAACATAGCAAAACAGGCAATGCGAAATAAAAGACAGAATCTGTCAAAACAGAACAGTACGTAAAGACGAATTTTTCTGGGGCACTTAACTTGCTCAGATGAAAATGCTCAAATTGAATGAAAGATGCGTACATACCTGAGGATCATGCACGTAAATTGGCAGATTTTTATGAGTTACCTACAGACGGGGCTACTCAATTTCGTGATAGTAAGAATTCTGTTTTTACGCAGTAATCCAAATCTAGTATCAACCTTACCATCAAAGACTTTACTTGGCACAACAATGCAATAAAATAAAGATAAGGAGAGGTTGCTATAGTAGTAACAACTTCCGAGACTCAAATATAAAACAAAAGTGCAGAAGTAAAATAATGGGTTGTCTCCCATAAGCGCTTTTCTTTAACGCCTTTCAGCTAGGCGCAAAAGTGTGAATCAAGTATTATCAAGAGATGAAGCATCAACATCATAATTTGTTCTAACAATAGAATCAAAGGGTAACTTCATTCTCTTTCTAGGGAAGTGTTCCATACCTTTCTTGAGAGGAAACTGATATTTAATATTACCTTCGTTCATATCAATAATAGCACCAACAGTTCGAAGAAAAGGTCTTCCCAAAATAATGGGACAAGATGCATTGCATTCAATATCCAAGACAACAAAATCAACGGGGACAAGGTTATTGTTAACCGTAATGCGAACATTATCAATCCTCCACAAAGGTTTCTTTGTAGAATTATCAGCAAGATTAACATCTAAATAACAATTTTTCAATGGTGTCAAGTCAAGCATATTATAGATTTTCTTAGTCATAACAGAAATACTTGCACCAAGATCACATAAAGCATTACAATCAAAATCATTGACCTTCATCTTAATAATGGGCTCCCAACCATCTTCTAACTTCCTAGGAATAGAAGTTTCAAGTTTTAGTTTATCTTCTCTAGCTTTTATGAGAGCATTTGTAATATGTTTTGTAAAGGCCAAATTTATAGCACTAGCATTAGGACTTATAGAAAGTTTTTGTAAGAACTTTATAACTTCAGAGATGTGACAATCATCAAAATCTAAACCATTATGGTCTACAGCAATGGGATCATTGTCCCCAATATTTTGAAAAATTTCAGCAGTTTTATCACAAGCAGTTTCAGCAGTTTTAGCAATTTCAGGCAGTTTTGCACGCTTTGCATTAGGAGTAGAAACATTGCCAACACCAATTATTTTATCATATATAGTAGGAGGTGTAGCAACATGTAAAGCATTATCATTACTAGTGGTGGTAATAGTCCAAACTCTAGCTACATTATTCTCTTTAGCATTTTCTTCTCTTTCCCACCTAGCACGCAATTCAGCCATCAATCTAATATTCTCATTAATTCGAACTTGGATGGCGTTTGCTGTAGTAACAATTTTATTATCATTATCCTCAGGTTTAGCAGCCATTTTATTAATTAACGAAGATTGTGACGCAGACATGTATGAGATTCGGTTTTCAGCATTTGCAAGCTTAGTTTGCAAACCAGAGATCTCCATATTCAGATTTTCAAGTTGATTTCCTATATTTTTTAACAAGGTAGATTGTTCATTCATAGTTTTAGTAAACAATTGATTTTTCTCATATTGTGATTGCATAAAGCTCTTAGTAGATCTTTCAATTTCTAACATCTTTTCCTCATTAAGTGAAACATATATACCATAAGAATTACCATAATCACTACTACTATTAGAAGGATATGGCCTATAGTTGTTACTAGAATTATTCTGATAAGCATTGTTGTTGAAATTATTATTTTTAATGAAGTTCACATCAACATGTTCTTCTTGGGCAACCAATGAAGCTAACGGAACATTATTAGGATCAACACTAGATCTACCATTCACAAGCATAGACATTATAGCATCAATCTTATCACTCAAGGAGGAGGTTTCTTCAACAGAATTTACCTTCTTACCTTGTGGAGCTCTTTCCGTGTGCCATTAAGAGTAATTAATCATCATATCATCAAGAAGCTTTGTTGCGGCGCCTAGAGTGATGGACATAAAAGTACCTCCAGCAGCTGAATCCAATAGGTTCCGCGAAGAAAATTTTAATCCTGCATAGAAGGTTTGGATGATCATCCAAGTAGTCAGTCCATGGGTAGGGCAATTTTTAACCAAAGATGTCATTCTTTCCCATGCTTGGGCAACATGATCATTATCCAATTGCTTAAAATTCATTATGCTACTTCTCAAAGATATAATTTTAGCAGGAGGATAATATCTACCAATGAAAGCATCCTTACATTTAGTCCATGAATCAATACTATTCTTAGGCAAACATAGCAACCAATCTTTAGCTCTTCCTCTTAAAGAGAAAGGAAACAATTTTAATTTTACAATGTCACCATCTACATCGTTATACTTTTGCATCTCACATAGTTCAACAAAATTATTAAGATGGGCAGCAGCAGCAGCATCAGAACTAACACCAGAAAATTGCTCTCTCATAACAAGATTCAGTAAAGCAGGTTTAATTTCAAAGAATTCTGCTGTAGTAGCAGGTGGAGCAATTGGTGTGCATAAGAAATTATTATTTGTGCTAGTGAAGTCACACAACTTAGTATTTTCAGGAGTACCCATTTTAGCAGTAGTAAATAAAGCAAACTAGATAAAGTAAATGCAAGTAACTAATTTTTTTGTGTTTTGATATAAGAAAGCAAACAAAGCAGTAAATAAAATAAAGTAAAGCAAGACAAAAACAAAGTAAAGAGATTGGAAGTGGAAGACTCCCTTGCAGCGTGTCTTGATCTCCCCGGCAACGGCGCCAGAAAAACGTTGCTTGTGACGGTACAACACTCGTCCGTTGGGAACCCCAACAGGAAGGTATGATGCGTACAGCGGCAAGTTTTTCCCTCAGTAAGAAACCAAGGTTATCGAACCAGTACGAGTCAAGAAGCATGTTGAAGGTTGTTGGTGGCGGAGTGTAGTGCGGTGCAACACCAGGGATTCCGGCGCCAACGTGGAACCTGCACAACACAATCCAAATACTTTGCCCCAACTTAACAGTGAGGTTGTCAATCTCACCGGCTTGCTGTAACAAAGGATTAAATGTATAGTGTGGAAGATGATGTTTGCAAAGAACAGTAAGAACAAGTATTGCAGTAGATTGTATTCGATGTAAAAGAATGGACCGGGGTCCACAGTTCACTAGTGGTGTCTCTCCAATAAGAAATAGCATGTTGGGTGAACAAATTACAGTTGGGCAATTGAAAAATAGAGAGAGCGTAACAATGCACATACATATCATGATGAGTAGAGTGAAATTCAATCGGGCATTACGACAAAGTACATAGACCGCTATCCAGCATGCATCTATGCCTAAAAAGTCCACCTTCGGGTTAGCATCCGCACCCCTTCCGGTATTAAGTTGCAAACAACGAGACAATTGCATTAAGTATGGTGCGTAATGTAATCAACACAAATATCCTTAGACAAAGCATTGATGTTTTATCCCTAGTGGCAACAAGCACATTCACAACCTTAGAACCTTCCGGCACCGTCCCGCATTTAATGGAGGCATGAACCCACTATCGAGCATAAATACTCCCTCTTGGAGTTACAAGTATCAACTTGGCCAGAGCCTCTAGTAGCAACGGAGAGCATGCAAGATCATAAACAACACATAGATGATAGATTGATAATCAACATAACATGGTATTCCATATTCATCGGATCCCAACAAACACAACATGTAGCATTACAGATAGATGATCTTGATCATGATAGGCAGCTCACAAGATCCAACAATGATAGCACAATGAGGAGAAGAAAACCATCTAGCTACTGCTATGAACCCATAGTTCAGGGGTGAACTACTCACACATCAATCCGGAGGCGACCATGGCGATGAAGAGTCCTCCGGGAGATGATTCCCCTCTCCGGCAGGGTGCCGGAGGTGATCTCCTGAATCCCCCGAGATGGGATTGGCGGCGGCGTCTCTGGAAGGTTTTCCGTATCGTGGCTCTCGGTACTGGGGTATTCGCGACGAAGGCTTTAAGTAGGCGGAAGGGTAGGTCAGGGGGCGTCACGAGGGGCCCACACACCAGGGCGGCGCGGGCCCCTCCTTGGCCGCGCCGCCTTAGTGTGGCGCCACCTCGTGGCCCCACTTCGTAACTCCTTCGGTCTTCTGAAAGCTTCGTGGAAAAATAAGACCCTGGGCGTTGATTTCGTCCAATTCCGAGAATATTTTCTTTGTAGGATTTCTGAAACCAAAAACAGCAGAAAACAGCAACTGGCTCTTCGGCATCTTGTCAATAGGTTAGTGCCGGAAAATGCATAAATATAACATAAAGTGTGTATAAAACATGTGAGTATCATCATAAAAGTAGCATGGAACATAAGAAATTATAGATACGTTTGAGACGTATCAGGGAGCACCATCAGAAAACAAACATTTGATCAGATCAGCAATGGATTTTAATGGATTTTACTTGTCAAAATGCAACAAGTGGACAAGTGCTTGCATGAGAAAATTACAAATGAGAACCCAGAAAGAACAGTTGCTCTAAACTGAGTTATGTTATTTGTACCCGCGGTATCCAGAAAGCACATTGGGATGAACGAAATAGGTTCTACTTTCTTGCAGGATAGTACAAACCTTCACATGTCTTTTCGAGAAAATGATGAAACTTGTGTACATTTCTCGCTGAGCGATTACCTGTAGCCCTGACAATGTTGCTGGGAATTCATATCAAGTAGTCGAGTTGATGAGACAAGGATTGAATAAAAGAGCACAAGAGTGAGAAATGAGAAGAAAAACACCAATAGGCAGATGTACTAGTTCATCGCAACCAAGGACATTACATGCGGAAGGGAGTTCAAGAATGTCCTAGCTAACAAAAAGTGCAGTTCGAACATGGTGTCATTTGCAAATTAAACGTAACACCGGCTTTTCCACATCAGTACAATGAAGTTCTGCAACCGCAATCACCCAAGAAGAAACTGAACCGAGAAAATGTTTGCTACAGTCATTTAATCAGCACAATAGATAGTCTTCATGCATGCTACGTGTATATCAGATGTTCTAATCCAACATCAAACCAGAGCAGACACACACATACAAGAAGCGGATGTGATCACCAGATGAGCTGCTCCTAGTTAACAAGTTCGATTAAACCCTCTCTTGTAGGCTTGTTAGGCCTCGAGCCGAGCCCAAACAAGCCTAACTCGAACAGTGTGATGAGCTTGGACTTTTCTGACAGCCGTACCCTTCAGCTAGGCTGCTGTTTCACCTCTTTGAGCTTGATCAGGCCGGCTGCCGCAGCCGCTGACATTGATGGGAGTTGCTCACAAGGTTGGGCTACTGCACGCTGATGCTGCAAAATACACAAGACCAATGCAAAACTGAAACAAGCAGCGTGAATTAATCGTCGGATGAGCTATTACTAACAAGCAGTAGCTATGAATGGCCAAGGATGGTCAGACCGACTGCTCCTCCTCGGGCTGCTGTTTCTCCTCCTCCTGAACCTCGATCTGACCTCCTATTTCATCCTGGTCGCATGACCGTCTCCGAGCAACTAGACGGCCACGGCCCCGGCCAGAGCGCCCAGGCAACCGCTGCAAAGCACAAAACAAACTCAGAACAGAAACACGTTGTTCCTAACCAGAAGGAATTATGGTAGTTTAGAAAAGGTAGTCCAGTCAATAAGAAGACCAGTTCATTGCAACCAAGGACATTACATGCGGCAAGGAGTTCGACGACATCCTACTTTAAAAAAATGCAGTTTGAATGCAACACCATTTCCAAAGTATACGTGACACTGGCTTTTCCACATTAGCAACACAGAGTTATGCAACCACAAATCGATCCAAGAATAAACTGGCCCAAGAAAAATATTTGCTACTGTCCATGTTCTGATAGTTTTCATGCATGCCTGACCTCTGAACAGACTATACACACGAATGACATAAGTATCAATTTACAAGAAGCCGCAGTTAACAAGCTTGAATTATCAGTCAGCAAAGATGACTAAACCTGCTCCAACTTGGACTGTTGTTCCACCTCCTTGAGCTTTACCAGGCTGGTTGCAAACGAGGGTGCCGAAGTACTCCCATGACGCTGCAAAACACACAAGACCACCACAAAATTAAAACAAGCGGCAGGAATTAATCATCAGATAAGTTGTTCCCAATATGCAGGAGCAAACATGGCTCAATGTGAGCACGACCATGTTACTAGAAACAGAATATTTACATCAGATGTGGAAGAGACACGCCTGCGCTTCTGACTAGTTTCATATTGCCCATCTTTTCCTACATTGTTTCTGGATTTGCCACTTATAGCTGGATCATGAGACCTGGATTTTTTATGTGTCTCATTGCTATCCTTGATGGGCCTTAGAACAGATACAGGTTGCCGAATTTTGTGTCTTGGGGTCTCATCATCTTTCTCCTTCACCAAGCAGTCCATTTCCTGCAAGTTCATTTTGGCTCCCACAGCTTCTGCTTGGAGTCTAGCAATCTCATCATCCTTCTTTTGGGCCAATACCTTAAGCTCATCGACACTCTGCTGGAGCTTTAGTGCTGCTTCGGTAGCTAGTGCTGCCTCCACTTTCTTGTTAGCGTAATCTTGATGCATCATACTCAACTGTTTACTCACAAAATCCTTTTCTGCGACTAGTGCAGAAACTTCCTTCCTTGTTTGAGCTCAGAGTCTCGTAAGCCTGCTTTAGTTTTCTTAGCTCTGTACATAAATCGCTTCCAATGTGATCCACCGTATTTCGGCTGAGCCTTGGGCAACTTCCAACTTCCTTAAGTTACGTTAAAAAAAACGATTATGATAATCAGTGAGAAGCACAAGCTGGACTGCATGTTTTGAGCTACAGAGAGTAGCTTTTGGTAATTCGGCACCTTAGGGTTTGGGGTTCCTGCACAAGATGTGGAATCCTCCAAGTCACCATCCCTGAGTTCTGAATTCAATGAAGACAATGACTATCAGTACTAGAAGGCTAGCAACATTAACCTTCATTTAACAGAAAACAAAATTAAAATTGATATTCAGTTCACTAACAAAATTGACAAAAATCCTAGGAAATCGGAAATAATCCTCACACGCACTAGCACCAAGAAACAAGGGGGCTCCTCACCGGTGAGCCTCTGGTTAGCGCCGAGAAGCAGGTCCAGGTAGGCCGCCTCCCACCTCCCCCTCCTGCGCACATCCGCCTTCCTTCCAGAAGAACACAATCAGGAAGAGCTATCCCCCGAGATGAATCCAAAGAGGAATGGAGGTAGCAATCACCTGGCGCACTTCCTGCAGCTTCTTCCTGGCGTCGGCGGCTTCTTCCCGAAGCCTATCCATCTCGACGTCCTTCTCCCGCGCCGCCGCCTGAAGCTTGGCCATATAACTGCAAACACAAAATTCTTACATTTGAAATTGAAGAGGCACACCTGCGCTTCTGAGTAGTTTTTTCTTGCCCATCTTTTTCCACCGTTCTTGTTTCAGAAATGTAATCTTCTTTTACTGTTTGCCTATGACTACTTTTTTCAGTTTATCCCTTGTAGTTACAGCTGGATCAACAGACCTAGATTTTTTATGTGTCTCACTGATATCCTTGTAGTGCTTCTGAATAGATTCAACGTGCCAGCATTTGAGTCTTTGGATTTCATCACCTTTCTCCTTGACCAAGGAGTCTTTGGATTATGTGTCAAGCTGAATGAACAAGATCTTAAATCAGTGGACGTGACCACACAGTGGAACATTGTTCTAGGGCCTGGGGACGACCAACTCTTGTAATGTGCCTACATATTCGCAACCTTTTTATCTTTTTAACATCTATTTCAAAAAATGCTGGACAAGTTCATGATTAAGCTGTGAAGCTATCCATCATTGTAATCAAGCCCTGTTGCTGAACCTGATGTATTTATATCTGATGCATGCTTCTGTGTTTTAAACTCATATCTGAACTGTTACTGATGCATGAATTCTGAATTGCAAGGTTGGTCAGATAAGAGTGTTGAGACCGCTCACAAGTCTTTATTCGTCAGAAGATTTATTACCAAAACAATAGCACCCTCTGGCGGCGGATTGCTAGCATAGAAAGAAAGACTGTAAAACTCATATTGCTTACTGTAAATAAGTTCATTCATGACTATTGAAGAGATTATTGTCCGGTAAATGGCTTTTTTAGCTCCCAAGATAAACACTAAAATTGTTAGAAATATTGTAAAACTCATATTTCTCTAAAATCGATATGTTTATACTTTCATGTGCATACGTGCAAAGTTTCATGAATAAAAGGTGCATGTCTTGTCCTAAGAAAAACAGTACAGTACCCAGTGCTCTTAAAAACCATTTATTGAAGCACCAAATTTGTCATGTCCTGAGAAGACGAAAAAAGAGGTTTTTAAGCACCAACTTTTTCCCACACGTGCCACAAAAGTTGTCCCTTGTTCATGGTATTTTACATGTACCCACACAGCACAAAAATTTAACTGTATAAAGTTATTGATATTCTTTTTTACATCAGAATGATATTATATGTCAACCATGAGCATATGATCTTGCGAGAAGTTTTGAATATCAAAAAATTCCTTATGTTTTACAATTAGTTTGTTGTATTTCTTAGTCGATTGTTTTTCCCTAAAACAAGGTTGAGCTTTCAAACATGATATTTCATCCCGAGTCCTATACCGAGCTATACAGCAACAGTGGACGCGACAATGAACTGATATGGGGACAATTATAGAGATGTGGGGTGAGAGTATTAGGGTTGGAGGGTGAGACATCAACTCTTTTCAACAGAACAATGTATGTAGGGATTAGAAGGATACTAGGGCGAGTGGCAAGAGCAGTAACAGTAATAGCTAGGTAACGACATGGCGGTGAGACGACCGGTAGTAGCACCAACCAAAAATGGGGATGATAACCAAAGAAGAAGTATTCATGGAGATTGGATCTATGTTCCGTTTGGGGATCTTTGCATGTAGGTATCCTCTATGGTGGAGTAGATAAATCACAGAGCAATAGACATAAGTTATTAGGGTTGAAAAAAATCATCAGGTGAAAGGCGGCGGTGAGGCGGCAGTCATGGGCCTGGTCGGTGTGCATATGACTTTGGCGCCGCCCATACGCAGGCATACACAATGTGCTCTTTGATATATTTTTCAATTATTTTTTATATTTCACGACAGCATACATAAAAGGAGGTGGAAAAACGCTTTTGGTCATTTATTAATAGGTTAGTCCCAAAAAATAAAAAATAAAAAGAGGTAAATAACGAAAGTAATAGTTATTTTTATGGCATATCATTCCACGAGTGATTTACTTTGGCCAAAGTGTGGTGGTCATATGATGCTGTTGGTAGCCCCTTGACCATCACACTAACAATGGTGTCTTGTAGATAAATTTTTTGGGCCTCCAAAGTATGAAGGTCTGAAAAAATAGCATTTTTTTCATTTAAATGAGTGTCCTAAATCACAGAGCAATAGGCAGAGGTTACTAGGGTTTGAACAAAATCATCGGGTGAAAGGCGGCGGTGAGATGTCGGTCATGGGCCTGGTAGGTGTGCATAGGCCTTTGGCGCCATCCACGCGCCTAGGGCCTGCCCAATGTACTCTTTGATGTATTTCTTTTAGTTATTTTTTCTATTTCACGAAAGCACCTGGAACAGGCATAAAAGGAGGTTGATCGACTTCAGACATTTATTAATAGGTTAGTCCCAAAAACTAAAACAGATAACAGGCAAAAAAGATATACAAAATTGAAATTCAAAAGTAATAGTTACTTTTACAATGTATCACCCCACGAGTGATTTAGTTTAGCCAAAGTGTGGTGCTAATATGATGCTGCTGGTAAACACCTGACAGTCAGACAACAATTATGTCTTGTAGATAATTTTGTTAGGCCTCCAAGCATCAAGGTATGTAAAATAATATCACTTTTTCGGAAAGTCATTTTGGCTCATGAGCACCACTGCTCTCACCATATAAAAAAATCAAAAACCCTATTTATATGTTTAAAAAAATTATATAATCAAATTATAAAACTAGCTAATGATATATCCCACTAACATACAAAATCTCAATTTCAAATGTTTTGTTTTATAAGCTACACAAAAATGACAAAGCATGATTATGTTTTGGAGATTTGAATCACTATACTCAAAGCCACATATTTACTATTTTTGCGTACTCCAAAATACACATTATTTCCATTTGTACGTTTACGCATTTATGGGATACAATACTGGGTACATCATCATTTATTTTCAGATTTTTCTAAAACTTCAAAATATGATTTTTATTTTTTATTTTAAAACGGGATTACTAGTGCTAATGTGTACCAAATCTCTATCCTATTTGTTTATTTAAATGAGTGGCCTAATATGTTAAATCCAGAGATAAGTGGTGAATGGCCTCTTTCCTTCTAGAAAACCTAAGATACGTGAGATATCAGTAGATAATGTGAGATAAACATAGTAAAAGAATTTTTGTAGTTTCAAAATATTGAAATGAGAAATTCAGTATGTCTAAAGTATTTCTTATGCTTATCATTGCGTGGGTGTTCATAATTCACCTGTATGATTAAATTATGTGTTGGGTTTGTCCACTATCTTTTTGTTTTTTACGTAAGTTATCTTTATGTTTTTTATTCAGTTTTTCGTTTATTGTTTTATTTTATTTGAGTTACTACTTTGTTCTTATTGGTTTGTTATATTCTTCCAAATTTTTAAAGAATATTCACTTATAGTTCAGCTTCATTTTTGTTCCAATAGTAAATATTTATAATCCATCTAAAATAAAATAAAATAATGCTAGTCAAATCATCCGGTTTTCCTCAGTTTGGTGAAAATATTCTTCTTAATACATGTTATGAATATTTTATATATAGATATGAACATTTCCCATGGATATTGATTCAGAAGCCCGACCGGTACAAACTGATGGGTCCTTGGGGTGTAGTGGAAATAAACTAATCCAGTACTTAATATGTGATTTATTACAACCTCAATAGCAATTTTATGTGATTATTAATTCCACACTAATGTAACAGAGCAATAGTTTTCATGTGATTAATGAGCTATATAACAGGGAAAATAATGGTAATTTATTCCGTTGCAGCGACGACATTAAGTATTGTGACTAATAAACTGTATCTAAATATGTTGGAATATGTTTTCCTTTACATAGTAGTAATGATCATAATGATCTTTATGGAGTTAGTGAATAAAATGGGTATGCAAAAGATATCAATCTCTTCCCACTTAATGAATCAACTCAGGTGTATAAGATGTATATTTTCATTTACACCGAAATGATCACAATAAATTTAAGAGATAAGTATGTCTTCCACAACCATTACATCTATATAATTTGTTTAATTGATTGCTTTCGTATCTACCTTTAAAGAGTGCATGCAGACATTCACATTTTTCTTTTATAGAGAAATGACGAAAGTTTTCTACATTTTCTTGATGCTTTTCAGCTTCTGTGTAGATAAAACATCTCAGACAATGTGTCATAAGCCACATCCTCGAAGTCACATCCAATTACAAAGAGGAGGATCCTCTGATAAGAGCTTACAATCGATGGAGGCTGAACCATTAGAGGGTGAAATAGTTGAACGTGTAAGTCAATGCTTATACATGGTATATTCACATATTACATCTATCATGTTAATGTAAATTCTAATTCTCATGAAATAGTCGAACATGTAAGTTCGGCCTTTTGTGTTTCTTAAAATAAGAGCCCAAGTGGGGAAAACTACTTACTGTGAGCTTACTGGAATTTTTTTTCCGCCTGCCATCAGTATGAAAATATACAGTTCCTTACTTTTCATGATCTCCAAGTTCAGCATCAAGCCAGTCCTATTGATCTAGAAATGTGGGTTCTAATTCCATCAATAAATAGAGTGGCCTCCAAAAGGACATAATTAAGTGGACTTGTGATATGAGCTACTTTTTCAGCAATCACGATGTCAAGGGGGAGTTGCCATATTTGATAGTTTATATTTTTGGTGTAAATATTTTATCTAGACGGTGAACAACACCACGATATATCATTATCTAAAGCATATGAATAAACTACATGTAAATATGTCGAAATATCATCGAAATCCTCCAGAATGAACTACCAATTAGGTTGATATTTCTTTGCAGATCGCGGCATACCAATCCGTGCCAGGTCCTGCGACCTTACTGTATGGTGCCATGGCAACTTTAGATGTTTATGAGTCTCCGAATATCAAGAAGGGACAAATAGCTTCTTCTGGAATATGGGTAGAGAATTATCAAAAACATCAGTCTGCTTTTGTTAATGTTGTACAAGTCCGATGGAATGTAAGCCAGTTGTCCTCATTGATACAAAACTATGGTATATTTTTGAAGTATCCACTGCCCCAAAATTCTCAAGTAATTATTCTATTTTCTGTAGATTGAACCTTCTTACTATGGTGACAACAAGACACATTTCCTTATAGGATGGACGGTACTATAATCAGCCTATTCTCATTTGCTCACTAGTCTTAATAACTTACAGATTTCCATCTATGCACTTTTAGTTTGAGAATATTAAGGGCAAACCCTATGTTAGGCCTCGTGGAAAACATGCTCAGACCATATCAAAACAACATCGCATTGGTTTATCATGTTGATGATCAGAAGAAGATGTCACACGATGAAATTTCCCTCGTACTCCCCCGTTCTCTTTTAGTCTACATCTTAGCTTAAATATTTGTTTTATATTAGTCTACGTTTTAGCTTTCTAATGAAAAACAACACGAAGCATTCCTACTCTCTCTATTGATTGTCACTAATTTTGATGTGCATTGGATTGGTTGAAAGTAGTAGTATTAAATGACTTACTAATTCATCTTAAAATTTGTAGAATCTAAATTAAAAGAGAACGGATGGAATACGTGCTAGTATGTTGAGATTTTTTTCGACCTGGATATATGTGTTTTTTCATGTTCATGGCACAAAAATATAACAGGCTTTAAATTGAATAAATGTACTGCATGTTTTAATAACTAATGAGTTTCATCGGAATGGTCAGGGTGGGTACAAAGCACCGGGTTGTTTTGATATGAAATGTGTTGGATTTGTGCCAGTTAAGTATGCTCCAATTAATCCAGGAGATACTCTCCAAGGGAAAAGTAAGATATCGATCAAGATATTCAAGGTGGGATGCCAACTCCCTTAGTACCTTGTTTCTAAATTATTTTCCATATTAAAAAAGATAGATTTGTTGTGCTTATGTGTTACCTGCAAATTAAGAGTAGCGTTCCTTATTCAAATATTACAAGAATACTTCATCCATTTTACAGAGTAAAGACGACGGAAATTGGTGGCTACACTTTGCCCATGTTGGTGAAAATTTTGCTCCAGTGGGATACTGGCCAAAAGATCTTTTTGGTGGTTTGGCTGACCATGCAAATTATGTAACTTGGGGCGGGTACACTAGGTCACTTGTAGGGGACCCTAGCCCACCAATGGGCAATGGGAATTGGCCAGGAGGCGACTCTGCTTCATTTCAAGACGTGCAATATGTCGACACTGATGGGAATGGTCATCTTCCAAAGCCCAACGTTCATTCCAGAATAACCGATATGGGATGCTATAACGTTAGTGAATTTGTGACTGACAGATTCACCTACGGAGGTCCCGGTGGTTGTACTAATTAGTACTCGTTATATGCACTAAGATATATTATCTTCAATAAATAACTATATATATATATATATATATATATATATATATATATATATATATATATATATATATATACTGCTATTCTCGAACCAGTTCGAGAATAGCCCTTTTCTGAACTTCCCGCTATTTTGCATGTGAACTTCTTGACGGAACACTGAAATTCCATGTTTTGGCGGATAATGTTTTGAGGCTGATATTCTAAGTATTTATCGGAATGATGCATATGATATACCGTTTGAAAGCTATGGAAATTTCGCAACTTTTTTGTTCAGAAACTTTTTCCAAATTCGTAACGGTTTAAAAGTAATTTCAAATATACTAAACTCTATTTTCCGGAATTCATAGTTTTTGTTATAGTATTTTGGCTGTTATTTTCCAATAGTTTGTCAGATTGATGCATGCAATATAGCGTTTAAAAGGTATGAAAAATGCGCATGTTTTTCGTTCACATTGTTTTCCCAAATTTTTCACAATTTAAGAGCAGTTTTAGAAATACTGAAATCGGTTTTCGCAAACTACTCCAATGTCGTAATGTTTTTGGGCCCTATTTTCAAACTGTAAGTTGGATTGATGTGTATGATATACCGTTAGAAACGTGTGGAAAATGCGCAAATATTTCGTGATGAACACTTTCCAAAATTATTAGAGGTTTCAAAGTAATTTTATAAATACTAAAGAAAGTGATGGTCGCCGGCACACAAACGGTTTGAAATTGACGCGCCTTCGGAACTCGAGTGAGGCGGGCCGACATGTTAGGGTGAAACTAGGCTTGTATTTATGTCCAATACTCAAGGACAGGATCGATTTCATCAATCGAAACACGTACGGATGAGTTTAGTAAGTAGGATTTCCGCCTGTGAAAAAATAGGGTATGTGAACTGCCTTCTACATGCATGTGAACTTCAGATTAACTATTAGTGAACTTCCGGTCGCGAATTATAATATAAGAATCTATGTTTTTTTGAACTCGTGTTTTTGCATAGTATTTCGAAGTGGACTTTTGAGATTGTAAACATTGAACGAACTTCTGTAGCTGGGCGACCCTAGGGTATATTCAAATATACAAAATTCTACTCATAATCCGCAGTTTTAAGAGTGCACTTTAATGTTGAATGCAGTGAACTTCTGTTTTTTATGTTTATACAAAATCGAACGGTGAACTTCTGTTTTATGTTTATATACAAATTTGAACTTCAGGATGATGAAACATCAACTATTTTCCGAGATTTGGACTTGGAGGATTGATAATAGTGAACTTATTTTTACCCAGTGGGTGAATTAAATTACTTTTGCCAAATAAGTGTATTATCTACATTAGACCATTTATATTTTTTAACAAATAACGTGAACTCTCCTCATAATAAAACTGAACTTCAACCAAAAATTAATTTTCACATGAAAGTAAATAAACAAGTGCACTATAGACCAATCGGCTGAGTTGTCTAAAATAAAGAAGCGTGCCAGAAAAAATTATGTTACAGGCATGTACTGCAGGAAATCGAATTTGTTAACACAAAAGAGTAGTCTCTCTGCTGTAGAATTGGAACTTCCCGTCAATAAACTGAACTTCAAACGAACTTCAAACCTGCATCGTGACATTCAGAAGAAAATGAACTTTCGGCGCACATAAAAGTGAGCTTCCAGAGAAAAGTTTCAACAAACTTCTTGACAAAAGTGGACTTCATAGAGCTAATTACACTTCTAGTCCAACAACTTGTACATCATGTGATGATTTGGTCCTACAATTTGCAAAGTGTGAAGTCACAGTCCAACAACTTGTCCAGCATGTGAAGATTTGGTCCTCAATAAATCAGAAGGTGACATGTGGCGTTACAGTTTTTGCAGAAAGACCCCTACTATTTTTAACGTGCGCATGTAATTTTTGGTACAGTTTTAAATATGGGACCCACCTGTCAGTGCAGACAAAACAAAATAAAATAAACACGGGCGGGGCGAGGGATCGAACTCACGAGCTGCTGCTAGAGAAAAACTCAACCACACCGCTACGCCATACAACATTTATGTTCCATACCCAGGAGGTACATCTCTTATTTAGACTGCACCAATTTTTCACTCTTTTGACAAGCCATGAATTTGGGGAAATAAGGTGGAGCACCAAGGTGCTATGCACCCTGATATATAAATAAATCGGAAACTTCTATCTAAATGTTTCAAAAGAATTTAAATAATTCACACCTACATGTCACCTTGATACTTATGCAATTGTTTAAAAAAAATTACGACCATATGTCACCAACACAAAAAAAAACTGGTACTTCGTTATGTCATGAACAGTATACCCCATTGCTTATATTGCGGATCGTGCATTTTGTCTTTTTTTTGTGTAGGTGACATACTAATATATTTTAGATTCAAACTTGGCATGCACATACTTACATACAGTAGCGGATCTAGCACAAAATGTCAGAGTAGTCCAACAGTGTAACTTTTCATTTAATAATATTTATTTTAAAATTTTCTATGATATATAGGCTATGTAGAAATTCCAGGGTGTGATCCATGCACCACCCTGACCACCCTTTAGTTTCGCCCCTGCTTATATACATTCTCTACACGCATAATTTATGATATATTTTTATGACATATTTTTTTGTATTTTTTGACATATTGTTTATATAGGGTCCATGGGACCCATGATCAAAAAAATCACGTCCATGAAACTGAGATCTCCATAAATAAATTAAGTAACGTGTACCCCATTTAGCTAGATGTAAAACACGTTTTTTAAAAAACTTTGTAGTGCACTATTCGTTATTGCAACCCTAGATTTTATAAATAGATATATTTTATATGCGCTTGGAGTATTTTTTTACAAGTTCTCTTGCTCCTGGGATGACATATTTTTAAGTCAGCTATAAGGACCACTTTTTGGAAAAAAAATTATATCTGTACGTAAAATACATGAGAATATGTCACGTATGAACTTCACTTAGACATATTGATAACTAGCTGGTATAACTTATTTCCAATTCAACCGAGAAATCGTCACATCTTTGATATATTGTCTAAATGTATGTATTTTATTTTTACTAGAAACATCAAAAATATATTTTATTATTTAAATATGTGGTAAATTGCAAATACAATTCGACATATATAGTATGTTAAATAACAGAGTGTTTTGTCTTTAAATTTTTAGAGAAAAAATTTGAATTTTAACATACATGTAGTAAATAATATTTTCCTAAAATTTATATTCTTCTGCTGTTTTGTGTTAGTTTAAATAAAAACAAGTGTTCCTCAAATCAGAATAGACAATATTGTTGTCAATCGGCATTGATTAGTATAAGACCATAACGTACATGACTAGTTCATTAATCTTCTCATGGTCTAGTGGCAACGCAAAGCTAGCACAGACTCCTGTCGCGAGTTCGATCCCTCGCCCCGCCCGTATTAAGTTTTATTTGTTTGGTCTGCACTGACAGGTGGGTCCCACTTGTAAGACTGTACCTAAAATTACATGAGCAAGTTAAAAATATTAGGGGTCTTTTTGCAAAAACTGTAATGCCATGTGTCATCTTCTGATTTATTGAGGACCAAATCTTCACATGATGCACAATTTGTTGGACTGGGACTTCACACTTTGCAATTTGTTATACAAGTTGTCGGACTTGAAGTGTAATTAGCTCGACTTCATATGTATACGTGAACCTCCTAATTGCTGCAGAGTACTAATGTGAACTTTGAACTCTTAGTGAACTTCACGTTAGATGGGGAAATTTTACATTCCCCGAACATAGAAAATCTCTACAGTGTCCAAGTTTTAAAATCAGCAAATCCAAAGTACATGTTTCATTCCCTGAACACTACAGGGAATACATTTTTTCTCGGGTTTCGATGGAAAATATACAAAAAAGGAACAAGCACAGTATGGTTCAATGACTTCAGCTAAAGAAACTAAAATTTCAACAAACCATCTGTCTCCGAACTTCACATAAGATGGGCTACTTGAACTTCAATGCTATCTTAACTGAACTTCACATCACGTTTTCTCCCTGAACCTCTCAGCTCTCTGTTCGACATGTGAAAGGGGTGTCACAAGTTCACAGAAAAAGAGTTTCAGCTTTCACGAGCAGTTGTTCAACACATAACACGAAAAAACGTTTACCCCTGCTACTGAGATGGTGAGCGCTTGCAACATATTTGAAAACGCAGCTACATCGGTGGCAGGCAAGTACTTTTGTCTCCAAGGCTGCGACACATGCCTCCATCAACAAGCAATGGCTGGAGCTCATGCCTTATAGAAGGCGCACGTGCGCACGTCCTGAAGGTGGTTCATAGGGTGTACGGTCCGGTCTGGGGCACAGTAGCTAAGAGCATCTCAAGGGCGTCAGCAGCAGAGCGAAGCAGCGCACAACTACTCGCTAGAACCTGAGAAAAAGAAAAAAGATCAGATAAACGCACCATGTTTGGATTAAGAAAAAATCACTTGACCAACTTAGTTAAGTACGATGTAAAAGAAGAATTCTTAAACAACCAAAGCGCTAGAATAATTGAGGGGGAAAATAGTAATTGTGTAACTTCATCTTGCGGAAATTCCACCAGCAAGATTGTTTTAGCTCATGTTGCTTATTAGAATTTTGTTCCAAATGGTTGTCAGCTGAACTTCCACATAAAAAAAGGTTGAGAATAAGAAATGATGAACTCTTAGATAGAAAAAGGGAAGAACTGAACTTCCTGCACTAACGGAGTGAACTTCTGTTTTATTATACAATAACCTACAGAAATATGATAATTGCAGTGCCTGCAATGACAAGCATGTACTCCTAAATGATAATACCTTGCCTCTATCTAGGCTATAGTCTTTATTAATTATAGAACAAGCACTCCTAGATGCACCTCGTGCAGTTCATAGTCCACACAAACAGCAGTTACATACTCACCAAATTTAAATGAACTTCTACGCATAAAGCTGAATTCCTGGCGTGTTTTAAGTGAACTCCTGACCATGGGCGGAGCCAGCCAGCTGCCGAAGCCCGGACAAAGCTAGTAGGAGCGACGGAGGCCAGCGTTTTTCCAGTGTAAAAGAAATGAAAACTGGTGAGAAATTACACCGCCAAAATCAAGCGAATCAACTGCCAAAAATAAATGAGCATCTGCCAGTATTTTTACTCTATTTTTTTTACAGGAATGTGAACTCTTCCTGGGACTAATCAAACTGCTAAAAAATCACAAGTGAACTCACTTCTCTCCATGTCTATTAAATAGAAGTTCACTGGTGATCAAACCGTTTTTCAATCAAAACTGAATTTTCTATATAGAATGAAATCCCCGTGAATACCAAACAAACTACCAAACAAATGCTACAGAAAATTAGCTAATGCATCATCCGTTTCCTGATATTTCAAACTTTCTTTTTTGTCAGGAATCATGACATGTCAACTGCCACTCTACTTGAAAAAAAATCATCCAGAATCAGTGTTTACTGTCTTTTAAAAATTGTAGGTTGCAACATAAAAAGACTTCACACTTCATATGTTTCAAATGGTGAATAAATCTAAAAGAAATTCGGTCATATATATATTGTCTAGCATAATAATAGTTTGTAAGAGCGAGCTACTTTGCACATATTATCACCGCTTCCAGAATAAATGAGATTTCCACTTTCACCAGCAAATGCTAGTGTTGACCTTGGACTGAAATATAAAATAATTCAGAGCGGAAGCAAGCAAGGATTCTATTATACTGAATTCATTTTACAATTTCTGAAACAAACTTCAGTTTTTATGCCTAGCGAACTTCATTTTATTTGCAGAGTGAACTTCACTTTTAGTTTGTTTCATAAATGAATAAAATGAACTTTCTCAATCTAATAATTGTTGCACATTGTTTGGTTTCTATAGCTGCACCTTGCATTGTTTTTTTGTACAGAACATCCTATATCAATGAAGTGAACGTCCTTACAAAAATATAAGTTTCTCAAGCAGAAGTGAACCTTGCAACCCAACAAAATGAATTTAGTTTTAGCACCTACAGTAAGAACACGTACCGCTGGAAAGGCCTCGCGGCCGCTACGAGCAACGCCTACTGCATTCTCAGCTCAACAACACCAAGATCTAGACGAGTATGCACCGCCACACTACTCCTGTCAAATAATTGATCTGCAACAGAACCAAACTATGTAAGGTTAACTCCCAGGATGCTCACAGTGGACTTCCTAGCTCAGCATGGTGGTTACCGCAGGGAGGTGCTAGCCAAATACTGCAAGTGTGATGTTTAAAAATTTTGTTAGTGAATGACCAGATGTTCATCAAGTGAACTTCAGATGTTCATCAAGTGAACTTCAGATGTTCATCATCTAAACTTCACTATGTATCGATGTTTCCACAATATATGTCTAACACCATGTGATTCTGATATTTGAACATTGTTCTGCCCGTTTATACGCACCTGCACTTCCAGGAAGGGGGTAGGACTCGGGCGTACACAGGGGCGGCGCGCGAGCTCTTAGCATGGTGGACTCCCGATGGGGGCGCGGTGAACTTCCCGGATGAAATCACCTGAGGTAAAACAGGAATAATTTGAGTGCTCATGCCCTGTGAAGGTGATTTTTTCATACATAAGTAATAATAGATGAATTGGCACACACACATGACATCCTATAGCTTGTGAATACTGAATATCAGGACAGCTAGTAGAATAAAGATAGTTCATCCATGCACACTACCAGATGACAAATTGCAGCGAGACAAACACAAGATGAACTTCTAGCATGAGACGAACTGGACTTCACTTTTTTAAAAGTTCAGAACTTCTTAATTATCTTGATTCTTACTACCATTTCTATTACTGCAAAATGTGTACTACGCCAATCAAGTAATGTGAACTTCAAAAAAGAAATTCCACATATCTTATCAGCATAAAAATCACAAGAAATTGATCATCCACAAGCAATAATGCATTTTCTAGATTAACATGTATAATTCATTCTACACAAATAGATTACAAGGATCAAGTCTATTAGTTGCGTCTAAATTTCAAAGAAGAAAATAAAATATCATTGGAATGCAGCATCAACCCAAATTCACAAGCATACCAAACAAATTGGTCTTCATGTTCATACACTTATTTTTCTAGAAAATACAAAACATGCTTGTCATCGGGAGCCTCAAAGGTCCCCGCCACACGTAAGATGTTTATTATCTAGAGCTTATTGTAGTGACCTACGAAAATAGAATAGCATAAAACCTAGATACAACGTTACACGGGCAGCACAACATCATTGTTATAGAAATTGATTCACAAGATATATTTGAGTTTTAACACATGATAAAAAAAACAAGTGAGCTTCTACTCATAGAGGAGCAGAACTTTTATTAAATAAAAAAGTGAACCTCCAACCACACTGTTTTTAATTAAATGCAATTGCCATGTACTTGTTCCGAACTCCGCGGTAGAGAGCAAGTGAACTTCAGACAACAAAAAAGATCGAACTGACAACATATGTCTGAAGTGCAAACTTCCCATACATAGCTTCGTATTATATTAATCTCCAACCAACAAGATTGATGAACAGCAAGGAGGACAAATAGCTCTCAATACATGAAAGAGGGATTCTACTTGCAGAGAGAAATATTCAATTTTCTTTTATTCCTTGATTCATTTGAAAGCCTAGACTATATTTTTAGTTCAACCATCCATATGTTTCTTCCTAGTTCGTATAGGGAAAAAAACAATTACACTTCCAGAATCTCTGTCAGAATTCCAGTGGTAAGCCATACCTTATGTTCGTATAGGGCTGAGGCTGCCAGCGGAGGAGGGCCAGACGCCCAGGTGACCAGTTCCTTAGCAGCGACGAGGGCACTGGGGCGAGGAGGCCTGGCGCAGGCTTCGCTGGACTCCAGCAGCGGGCATTTGAACCAAGTGAGCTTCCGAAATAAGTTGAGGTGAACTTCCAAATATATAAAATGAAAATAGCATAGATGTGAACTTGGCGAATTAAGAGAAGTGGGCTTCACAGATTATGATAAGTGAGCTTCACGGATTAGAAGAAGTGAGCTTCATGGATTATAAGAACTGGCAGAAATATATAAAATGAAAATAGCAGTAGATGTGTCGCGAATTATGAGAAGTGAGCTTCACAGATTAGGAGAAGTGAGCTTCACAGATTAGGAGAAGTGAGCTTCACTGATTATAAGAAGTGGCAGGAATATATAAAATGAAAATAGCAGTATATGTGAACTTCGCGAATTAAGAGAAGTGAGCTTCACATATTAGGAGAAGTGAGCTTCACGGATTATAAGAAGTGAGCTTCACAGATTAGTAGACTAGAATACCGCATCATAATCAATCAGTTTTCAACCCATTTCATATCTCATAATGTTTCAGTAATTGGTTATTAACGAATCAATTCAATAATCACTAGCTATCTATGAAACAAACAAGAAAAGGGATTGTGATGAGAATGTTGTACATACAGAGGAAGTTTGAGCAGACACCATTGACAACCATCCCCTGGTTATTGGTATACACGAGCCTCTTGCCGTAGAGCCATACCATCTTGGCGTTCCCAAAGCCCCCAAGAGGCCTACTGGCCAAAATTGTTGCAAAGATATAGGAGTTCAGAGGAGGCAGCTTACTTGTGACAAAAAATTAACTGTGCATCGCAGAAAATGAACTGCCCAAAAATAAAATAATGAACTTGTGCTGGGAATAAGAAGTGAGGGAAACTGAATTACCTAGCTCCAATTAGCAGGAGATGTGAACTTCAAAATTTAGGAGAAATGAACAACATGGATTAGAAAAAATGAGTTCTTCATCTTCACATCTTTATTCTGGTTGTGCACTTGTGTTCGGTTGCTTCATCCAAATGAAATGAAGAGCCTGAATTGCACTTGTAATAACAACAGCGGGAGGCGGCCGCAAGAACACCCAGCTTGTTGCCATGATGTTTGTGGGCACTGTTATGGTAGTTAAGTCCTATTAAAAAAACAAGCGAGCTTCACATGAAAAAAAGCAAGCTTATGTGGACAGATGCAAGGAGTTGCATTTTAAATAAAAGCAAACTTTACATTTTTGTGCTTATGTGGACAAGCAAAATTGCATTTTAAGTAAAAGCAAACTTGCATTTTAAATAAAAGGTAACTTCACATTTTTGTGCTTATGTGGACAAGCGAACTTGCATTTTAAATAACAATGAACTTCACATTTTTGCGCTTATGTGGACAAGCGAACTTGCATTTTAAATAAAAGTGAACTTCACATTTTTTGTGTTTATGTGGACAAGCGAACTTGCATTTTAAATAAAAGCGAACTTCACCTTTTTGTGCATATGTGGACAAGCGAACTTGCATTTCAGTGAGATAACATAGCAAATCATGTTAGCACAAACTCACGTAGCTTCAGTTAATTAAGCAAGGGATTTCTGTCAGAAAGGCAAGTGGAGAAACAGACTGGACATAGTTATATTTATTTTCCAAATTTCACAATGGACATGTAAGAGCTCATAAACAGGAAATGACAGTAATTCTACGACTACCTTCTATAATGGGGAAAAAGAATGTAACATGCAAGTTTTCAATGATAGCAAGCTAGTGTATTTTGCTACTGAACTCCTTTCCCTTGATACTGAACTTTACCTGAAAATATATGTGAACTTGGCCTGCTCGATGGAGGTCTGAAAATATATGGTCTCCATTTCGACAGGAATTTTCTTACAATCTAATGTCTGCATTCTAAAAGGGATGCCATCCTCCAATATGATTTGGCAAAGTCTAACAAAAACATTAATATCTCACATAAGGATGGCAGATTATCAATCCATGACAGGTATACTTCCTAGGAAAATACAGTAAACTAACCAATCCTTAGTTCAGAAACATACATATTGTTTTATACAAGAAGAACCGACACCTCTTTATCCATGCAATGCAAGGGAAAAATCAAACACGAGACTGCAAGATCATGATAACTTGGTCATATACCTGAGAGCTTTAAGGAGAGAAAGAGGTGATGTGCTGGGGCGATGCGCCATCGTCCGGGATGGAGGTCGAGCTGCAGAGCGCCGCCGACCGTCCATGAGGCAGGTGGAGGTGTTGGGCGCCACCGGGGTGGGAGGAGGTGGGGCGCCGCCGGGGAAGGAGGAGGTGGGTCGCCGCTGGGGTTGGAGGAGGTGGGTCGCCGCCTGGTTGGGAGGAGGTGGGGCGCTGCCTGGGTGGGAGGAGGTGGGCGCCGCCGGGATTGGAGGAGGTGGGGCGCCGCCGGGATTGAAGAAGGTGGGGCGGGATTCGGCGCCGCCGCCAGGGAAGAAGGTAGGACGGGATTCGGCGCCGCCGCTAGGGAAGAAGGTGGGGCGGGATCGGGCGCCGCCGCCAAGGAAGAAGGCGAGGCGGGATTTGGGGACGGGCGGCGAGGTCCTAGCGCGATAGGGAAGAAGGTGGGGGCGTGGGGAAGTTCACAACCAGGTACCGCACGAGCGTAGGACTGCGTGGGTATTCTCGGGTTGGTTCGGGTTCGAGAATAGCTATTCTAGAACCCCTCTTAAGGGGGGTTCGAGAATAGTTGGGCTATATATATATATATATATAGGGTCACACTATTCTACAACCGGTGCTCAGAATATATTATTGTGAGCACCACCGGTCTATATAGGAGTTACGGAGCGAAAAAAAAAAACCGACTGACCGCCCGCAAAACTGGCCTTCTTCTCAGCCTCAAAGACCATCCGTACGCAGCGGCCAACCACCTCCAATCCCACCCCGCCGCGGCGCCGCTGTAGACTCCCGCCCCTCTCCAGTTCCAAGCGCCGCCGCCGGCTACCGCCTCCCTCGCATCTCTGTGCTCTGCCACCGCCACCCAGTCTTGCCACATCTCCGTGCTCCCGTCGCGGCTCCGCTGCCGGCTGGTCCTCCCGCATCTGAGGGCTTATATGGCACCACCGGCAGGTCCCGTGGAGCCAACAAATTCCCGTCCAACGCCACACGGCCCAGGTCTCCCTCGCGGCCGCGCTTCTCTGGCGCCGGCAGAAGCCGCTGACTGCCTCGACCCGGACCTGGCCTGGCTCCACACACGGCTAGGCGATTTGATCCTCCGACTACAGGTCGCACAAATCTACCTGTACCCAATTTCCTGCTCCTTCGCTGGTTCCTCCCACTGCCGCCCATGAAGCCGGTCGGCCGTCCCCTTGGAAAGATACTGCGAGGTCGACCAACGGCGGAAAATATCGGACCGGGCACTCCCGTCCTCCGTCCTCCCTGCAGCGCCCTCGTCCTCCAAGGTCCACCTCTCAGTGCCTCCGTCGGCCAGGCAGCAAACCCAACCCGGTGCTCTCTCGCTCTGTTTTGCTTCGTTCGGCAGTACAAACAGGTACAGAAAATAAGTGTACTCGGCTATTTTAAACAGAAGTACACACGTATGAATAGTGCTGGGGGAATTCTATGATTTGATTTTTTCACTGTTCTTCGTGATTGAGGCATTTGCTTTCTTCGTGATTATACGGGAAGTACAACTGTTTTATCCATGGGCAAATACACGTACTGCACATATTTGGTTCAAGCAGTACACGAGCTTGCTAGCAAGTGCAAACGTTTGATGTAGAAAGTTCAATTCGTATTACTAACAGTTCGATATAGCATGGTTGTAGTCAGCTCCGTTTTGTCGTCAACCATGGACAGCGGCAGCGCGTCGGTGTTGCGCGCCTCCAATCTCTCTTTGTAATTTTCGAAAGTGGGAATTGCCGGTGCCGTGTTTCTCGTTCCGTTCGCCTGTTCGTCCGTCCCTGGCACAACACATTCTGCTGTCTTCCCGATCGAAGCACCACCAATTGGTCTTCAACCTCGTGCCTGACGACACTGACATCTAGCCATGGATGCGCTGGAGCTGGAGACTTCGTGGCACCTCTCGCTGCAGCCTAGTGCAGTCCTGCAGGCTCACGCACCTTGGGCAGAGAAATCCACTGCTCGCCGCGGCCGTGTGACATGCAGGTCGTTATGTGCGTGTGTGAACTGAAAAATGCATTTTGGAAGTGCAGGTGCTCTATTAGCACAGTATAATATTTTTGTGCTGAGCAGTACAAGTTTGATCAACGGAGGTATTCTTCGTCTTGTTTTCGGTGATAAAGCTTTTCTGTAGATACATGAGGAACGAAGAATAAATAATGAAGAAAAAGGAAGAGGCAGAAAGAGGTGTCGTTCAGAACAGGAGGATAAGAGAGACTCAGGTAGTGAAATGTGTGGTGGAAACAGCTCAAAGATATTTCAACGTTAATACTGATGTATGTGTATATGTGCAGCTTGTAAAAACCATCCATTTCCTAGTTCAAAATCAAATTCACCTGCAAATGTGCATGTTGGATTTCTGAAAGTGCGGTCTCTTGAAATACAAAATATAAATAAAAATATTCATCACAAGTGCACCGGCGATACAGATGGGACGAAACAGGCAGTACAATTATTACCTAAGTTAAAAAATTTATCAACGAAGTATGTAGTGGCTGTACCGGTAGTACGATTAAGACCTTTAATCGTCACCGTGTCATGCTAAAAAGCCAAAAAAAAAGTTGTAGCATATGCTTCCAAGAAAATAGGATCGAAAGTACGAGTATCTAGCGTCGGGAAGTACAAGTTTATTACGCCGGTAAGTTTATTACACCAGTAAGTGCGGCATGGTCGAACTTCGTCGGCATCATGCTCTCTCCAGGTGCCATGCATCTTCGTTGTCATTTTTATGATATTAGTTTCTGAATTTGATATTTTGTTTATCTGAACATGTTCGTATGAATGAAAAAGGAAAGTACATTTGCATTTTCGTCGGCCACACGAGCACCGTTAGGGCAACTACATGTGATGTATATGCTGCTATTCTTGATTTTGTTCGTGAGTTGGCCAGCAGCATCCCCTTGCATGTGTGCTGCCAAAGCTTTCGCCTTGCTGAGATGCAGATGAGCCACCGAATAAGGGGTTTGCTACTCTGCTACCTCCACGTCTTTGCATATTCCGACTCTCTCCCTGTAATTGATTCCCACGGCTCAAGGTCTTTGCTGTGTGTAATTAGAGAAAATAATCATGTCATCTGTGAGGAAGTACAAGAACTGATTTTGAGAAGTACACGTGGTGACTACAAGAAGTGCAAGCGGCAATTACATGAACTAATAGTGTTCAAATAAAATACTCCCACATAAGTTCACATAGCAACGTTGTGAAGTTCAAATATTAAGATCAAAGAAGTGCAGAATCTCTTAAATAAAGTATAGGGACAATCTAAAATTATCATGCCGAAGCACACATGTTTAGTTTTTGCAAAACACACTAGTGTCCAAACATTTCCGGGAAGTACAACCACGAAGACCAAGAAGTACAAGGACATGTCGCGGGAAGTTCAAATACTTCAGTACGATAAGTACAACTATTCTACATAAGCAGTACACCCACTTAATACAGGAAGTACGAGAAAACCTACAAAATCTAAATGTAGAAAAAACAAAATAATACCACCACCCACAAAGGAAGTTCAAATACTTGTTTACGAGAAGTACAACCATTCAACATAAGCAGTACACCACTTAATATATGAAGTACAAGAAAACCGACAAAATATAAATGTAGAAAAAAAATACCACACCCCGTGAGGAAGCTCAAATACTTGAATACAAGAAGTACAACCATTCGACATAAGAAGTACACACACTTAATATAGGAAGTATAAGAAAACCGGAAAAATCTAAATGTCAAAAAAAATGATTACATCATCCGCGAGGAAGTACAAGCAACGATTTCGAGAAGTACAAGCATAGACTACATGAAGTACAAGAGGTAATTGCAGGAACTACAAAGTGTCCAAAGAAAATACATGAATTATAGCTGTTTTACTGAACACTATCCTGAAACCGCACCGAGAAGTACAACCACATTGCCCGATAAGTACAAGTTCATGTCGATGGAAGTTCAAGTGCTCGTTTTTACTGGGCGGAAATCTATTGTCCAAATCTCATCGATTTGATCACCAACCACTTAAATCATTGTCACCAAAAGCTTTATATGATAGAGTATATGTATAATTTCATTACCAACAACATTATACAACAAATAAATGGATCTAATCCATCAAATTGAAATCGTTATTCCACAAAATATACCGGAAACATGATTTCAAAACATGTAAATTTAGTTTTAAACCATTCGGATTTGGCAAAAATGGTAGATACGAAAAATATGCGTCATTTTGACACCTTTCCAACCGTATATCGTTTCTATTGTTTGAATATACTGCATGGAAATTGCGGGGAAAACCATTCGGTCCCCGTCACATAAGAAAGGCGGACAATAATTCGAGTTATTCTCTTAAACTGTAAGGAATTAGAGAAAACAATTGGAATAAGAAAGTTGCGCCTAGTTCATAGCTTTCCAACGCCATATCATTTGAATCATTCCGATAAACGGTTGAAACAAATCGTCCAAATTACTGTCCGCTCGTTTTTTGAGTACGTCCGAATTTCGGTATTTTCAAAATTGTTCAAAAACTGTGAGGATTTTGAAAAAACATTAAACATGAAAAAGTTTCGAAATTTCATTATCTTTCCAACGGTATATCATTTGCACAGTTTCGATAAGTGATTCGAAAATCGAACTAAAAGTTCGTTTTCTGGCCATATAGAAGTGTTTTCGTATTTTCAAAATTAAATTTAAACCGTGCAAAATCTGTGAAAAGTGTGAACATCAAAAAGTTGCGGTTTTTCATTATCTATCCAACGGTATATCATTTGCATGGTTCCGACAAACGGTTGAGACACTCGAGGTATAATCAGTACTCAAGAAAACGGGAAGTTCAGGTAAGTTCGACAGAAAGTTGAACCCTGTTATCCGGGAAGTACAACCTTGTGTCCAGGGAAGTTCAATTCGGTGCTCAGAATATTATTCTGCAACCGGTTGCAGAATAGTGCTGGTATATATATAGCTAATCGGTATGGGAAAGATCAACTAAAGTTGCATCAAAAGAAGAAAAAGGTAGAATCAAACCGGATAACAAATCCATCACATATAGCTAATCGAATCAGCTGAGCTAAAGAATCCATCACACACATACACACAAAAAAACACATATCAACATTCCCTGCCGAGCCTCGTGGTCGAGCTGCCGATGATGAAGCATGCTCCATCACAACTATTGTAGCTAGCTTCCCGACTGCGACTGGATGACAATTTTTTTGGGGGTGTCATGCGACTAAATGAAAAGAAACTCAAGTAATACGGACCATGTACAGAGTAGAGACTACAGACTTATCAAGTCATATATAAATCTTGATAATTTAAAAGAAATAACATGGAGGAAGAAAACAAATCATTGTACTTCTTCGAATCCATGTGACATGAACAATATCTAAGTGTGTTTTCCCTACTCAAGAACATTCGTGCAGAAAAAAACAGGAAAAAAGGAAAGATAAGGAGGAACATGATACAGAGGGCAACTAGCATGGAATCTCTGCAGCAAACGGCCACTTAACAGTCCACGAGCCCTAAGAGCAACATTAGATGTGTTGGCGGACTCGATTGATGCAGAATTAAAAGGCATCAGCGAAAGCTAATCAAATCAGCCCAGCTTAAGAATCCGTCACAAAGATAACGTCTGACCTAGATCACGAACATGATTTTGGATCTGCAATAAAATACAAACTGAAACTGGATCTAGAACAGAAAAGGTCAGGCAAGCTGGGAAAGTAGCTCATGGGAAAGTAGCTTAAAAACTATTGTGGTAAAGAATATGTCACTTATGTATCTTATTTCTTATAAGTTTCTTGTTGAGCGGTAACCATGTTTCTAGGGACGCCATCAACCTGTCACACCTTTGTTGAATATCATGTGAGTTGCTATGCATGTTCGTCTTGTCTGAAGTAAGGGAGATTTGCCATGAGTTAAATGGTTTGAGTATGCATGTTGTTAGAGAAGATCTTTGGGCCGCCAACCAAAGCCATGTATCATGGTGGAAGTTTCAGCTTGGACATTAATCCTCAAATCTCTTATGAGAATATTATCTGTTGTTGAATGCTTAAAGCATAAAAGAGGAGTCCATTATCTGTTTTCTATGTTTTCCCGGTATGGATGTCCTCAAGTTGAGATCTATCAAAATTGAGAGATCAAATGCGATCTATCTCCTTGGACCTTTGTACAGGTGTCATAGAGGTACCCCTTTGTGACACTTGGTTGAAACATATGTAATGCAATGATAATCCATGGAAATCCGAGCTAATTAGGACAAGGAGAGGGCACTATTAGTATTCGATGCATGAGGCTTGCAACTTATAGGAGGTTTTATGCATAACACATATGAATTATTACTACCATTGGCAAAATTGTTTCCATGTTTTCAAAATAAAAAGTTCTAGCACATGAGTAATCCCTGCTTCCCTCTGCGAAGGGTCTTTATTT
Organism: Lolium rigidum; assembly: GCF_022539505.1. NCBI lineage: Eukaryota > Viridiplantae > Streptophyta > Magnoliopsida > Poales > Poaceae > Lolium > Lolium rigidum. The sequence continues at coordinate 39,389,895 of NC_061509.1, forward strand.
TACTTTATGTTGAGTCAGTTTACCTACTTCTTTCTATCTTAGAAGCAAACACTTGTGTCAACTGTGTGCATTGATTCTTACATGCTTTCTTATTTGCACTCATCATATTACTTTGTGTTGACAATTATCCATGAGATATACATGTTGAAAGTTGAAAGCAACTGCAGAAACTTAAATCTTCCTTTGTGTTGCTTCAAAACCTTCTATTAAGAATCTATTGCTTTATGAGTTAACTCATATGCAAGACTTTTTGATGCTTGTTGATACGTCTCAAACGTATCTATAATTTCTTATGTTCCATGCTACTTTTATGATGATACTCACATGTTTTATACACATTATATGTCATATTTATGCATTTTCCGGCACTAACCTATTAACGAGATGCCGAAGAGCCGCTTGCTATTTTCTGCTGTTTTTGGTTTCAGAAATCCTAGTAAGGAAATATTCTCGGAATTGGACGAAATCAACGCCCAGGGGCCTATTTTTCCACGAAGCTTCCAGAAGACCTAGGGGGAGACAAAGTGGGGCCACGGGGCGCCGCGCGGCCCTGTTGTGTGGGGCCCCCGTGAGCCCCCCGACTCTGCCCTTCCGCCTACTTAAGCCTCCGTCGATAATAGCCCCAGTATCGAGAGCCACGATACGGAAAACCTTCCAGAGACGCCGCCGCCGCCAATCCCATCTCGGGGGATTCAGGAGATCACCTCCGGCACCTTGCCGGAGAGGGGAATCATCTCCCGGAGGACTCTACACCGCCATGGTCACCTCCGGATTGATGAGTGAGTAGTTCACCCCTGGACTATGGGTCCATAGCAGTAGCTAGATGGTCGTCTTCTCCTTATTGTGCTATCATTGTCTGATCTTGTGAGCTGCCTATCATGATCAAGATCATCTATCTGTAAAGCTACATGTGCGTTTGTTGGGATCCGATGGATAGTGAATACTATGCTATGTTGATTATCAATCTATCTATGTGTTGTTTATGATCTTGCATGCTCTCCGTTGCTAGTAGAGGCTCTGGCCAAGTCATTGCTTGTAACTCCAAGAGGGAGTACTTATGCTCGATAGTGGGTTCATGCCTCCATTAAATCTGGGACAGTGACAGAAAGTTCTAAGGTTGTGGATGTGCTGTTGCCACTAGGGATAAAACATCAATTCTATATCTAAGGATGTATTTGTTGATTACATTACGCACCATACTTAATGCAATTGTCTGTTGTTTGCAACTTAATACTGGAAGGGGTTCGGATGATAACCTGAAGGTGGAATTTTTAGGCATAGATGCATGCTGGATAGCGGTCTATGTACTTTGTCGTAATGCCCAATTAAATCTCACACTACTCATCATATCATGTATGTGCATTGTTATGCTCTCGTTATTTGTCAATTGCCCAACTGTAATTTGTTTACCCAATATGCTATTTCTTATGGGAGAGACACCTCTAGTGAACTGTGGACCCCGGTCCATTCTTTTACATCGAATACAATCTACTGCAACACTTGTTCTACTGTTTTCTGCAAACATCATCTTCCACACTATACATCTAATCCTTTGTTACAGCAAGCCGGTGAGATTGACAACCTCACTGTTAAATTGGGGCAAAGTACTTGGATTGTGTTGTGCAGGTTCCACGTTGGCGCCGGAATCCCTGGTGTTGCGCCGCACTACACTCCGCCGCCATCAACCTTCAACGTGCTTCTTGGCTCCTACTGGTTCGATAACCTTGGTTTCTTACTGAGGGAAAACTTGCTTCTATACGCATAACACCTTCCTCTTGGGGTTTCCAACGGACGTGTGCATACACGCTATCACTTGTCTTGAAAGTACTATTCATGAAAAGTCTTTGCTATATGATTCAGTTGTTTAGTCATTATCTTCACCATTGTTTTGAATCACTTCATTCATCTCATATGCTTTACAATAGTATTGATCAAGATTATGTTGGTAGCATGTCACTTCAGAAATTATCCTTTTTATCGTTTACCTACTCGAGGGCGAGTAGGAACTAAGCTCGGGGATGCTTGATACGTCTCAAACGTATCTATAATTTCTTATGTTTCATGCTATTTTTATGACAATACCTACATGTTTTATTCATACTTTATATCATTTTTATGCATTTTCCGGAACTAACCTATTAACAAGATGCCGAAGCGCCAGTTCCTGTTTTATGTTGTTTTTGGTTTCAGAAATCCTACACAGGAAATATTCTCGGAATTGGACGAAACCAAAGCCAAACCTCCTATTTTTCCGAGGGACACACGGAGCCAGAAGGGCAAGCCAAGGGGAGGCCCACGACCTCCACACCATAGGCCGGCGCGGCCAAGAGGGGGGGCGCGCCGCCTTATGGGGTGGGCCCCTCGGGCACCCCCTCGCGCCGCCCTTTCGCCTATATATTCCTTCCATCGCGAAAACCCTAAAACAATAAGTCATATTCCACGAAGAGTTCCGTAGCCGCCGCCATCGCGAAGACAAGTTCGGCGGACAGAAGTCTCTGTTCCGGCGCCGCCGGGACGGGGAAGTGCCCCCGGAATCCATCTCCATCGACACCACCACCATCTTCATCGCCGTTGCTGTCTCCCATGATGAGGAGGGAGTAGTTCTCCCCCGAGGCTGAGGGCTCTACCGGTAGCTATGTGGTTCATCTCTCTCTCCCATGGTGTGATCTTTATGTGATCATGAGCTTTGTATCACTATTAATCTATGTGCTACTCTAGTGATGTTATTAAAGTAGTCTATTCCTCCTCCATGATGTAAAGTGGACAGCGTGTGCATCATGTAGTACTTGGCGTAGGTTATGATCGTAATCTCTTGTGGATTATGAAGTTAACTATTACTATGATAGTATTGATGTGATCTATTCCCCCTTTCATAGCTATTGTTGACGAGTGTGTATGTTATGTTAGTACTCGGTCTAAATTGCAACGGTATTATCTTGGATTATGATTTGATGAGGATATCCCTATGAGTGGTGTTTGTCAAGTACTTGATGAACTTTGAGTGGAGCTTTTGTAGCCACTACATGATGATTAGTGACTCCAATAGGAGAGTAATTTAGAGTAGCACAAGTGAAGAGAAGTTATCTAATTTTCCAATTATGTGATCATTGTTGAGAGTGTCCACTAGTGAAAGTATGATCCCTAGGCCTTGTTTCTAAGCATTGAAACACCGTTTCCAACAAGTTCTGCTACATGTTCGCTTGCTGCCATTTTTATTTCAGATTACAATTACTACTTACAATCATCCATATTACTTGTATTTTACTATCTCTTCGCCGAACTAGTGCACCTATACATTTGACAAGTGTATTAGGTGTGTTGGGGACACAAGAGACTTCTTGTATCTTAATTGCAGGGTTGCTTGAGAGGGATATCTTTGACCTCTACCTCCCTGAGTTCGATAAACCTTGGGTGATTCAATTAAGGGAAACTTGCTGCTGTTCTACAAACCTCTGCTCTTGGAGGCCCAACACTGTCTACAGGAATAGAAGCGTGCGTAGACATCAGACATCGTCTTCGCTCATCAAGAGCTACTCAGAACACATTAAGACATTGTCAACATGCCTTACAGTATCTATGAGAGAATTGCATCTGCAGCGGAGTGGGAGTATTAAATTTTCTCTCAACTCAGTTGCTCCGGTTTGTTTTCCCAGGTCCTAGTTCACGGAATTTCCGATCACATAGGTTGGGTTACCCCTCGGCAACTCAAGTGGGTCTCAAACCCATCTCCCTCGATGCAAGGTCTATCATGTTTCTTGATAGTCCTTTTGTGAAAGGATCCGCTGCATTTTTAGCACTTTGGACATAATCCAATGCTATCACTCCGGAGTTTTTCGGATTTCTGACAGACTTCAGTCTCCTCTTGATATGTTTGGAACTTTTCATATTATCCTTAGAACTTTTCACTTTAATAATCACGGTTTGATTATCACAGTTCATGAGGATGGCCGGTATTGGTTTTTCAACCATAGGCAAGTCCATCAAGAGCTCACGAAGGCATTCCGCTTCGACAAGTAGGCCGTATCTAATGCCGTGAGTTCTGCTTCCATAGTTGACCTCGTTAAGATGGTCCGCTTGCAAGACTTCCAGAAACAGCGCCACCACCAAGAGTGAAAACATATCCACTTGTGGCCTTCATCTTAGCATCGAAATCCAATTGGAATCACTATACCCTTCAAGTCCTCTTGGATACCCGGTATAATGAATTCCATAACTCATGGTTCCCTTTAGATAGCGCATCACTCTCTCAAGAGCATGCCAATGATCATCTCCCGGGTTGGCCAAAAACCGGCTAAGTTTGCACACAGCAAACGAGATATCAGATCTCGTAGCGTAAGCTAAATACATGAGTGAACCAATGATTTGAGAGTATCTCAATTGATCTCTAGTTGCCTTTTCATTCTTTCGAAGCAAGACACTAGGATCATAAGGTGTGAGAGAAGATTTACAATCAGCATAGCCAAATCTACTCAACACCTTCTCAACATAATGAGATTGCACAAGTGTAATCCCATTATTCCCATCTCTCAATAGCTTGATGTTCAATATAACATCAGCTTCTCCAAGATCTTTCATCTCGAAACACTAAGATAATTAAGAAGGTTTTTACCTCCTCAATCACTTTGGGACTTGTCCCAAAAATTAGTATGCCATCCACATACAAGCATAGGACAATGCCATCACCCCCACCATGGCGGTAGCACACACATTTGTCAGCTTCATTGACAACGAAGCCCACAGATGTCAAAGTTCTTTCAAACTTCTCATGCCATTATTTGGGAGCTTGTTTAAGACCATACAAAGATTTCTTTAATTTACACACCTTTCTTTCTTGACCTTCTAGTACGAAACCATCAAGATGTTCCATGTAAATTTCCTCGTCCAACTCTCCATTTAGGAAAGCCGCAACGTCCATTTGATGAACGAGAAGACCGTGTGAGGCAGCCAATGACCGTAGTACCCAAATGGTGGTCAATCTCACCATAGGTGAGTAGGTATCGAAGAAATATTCGCCTTCCTTTTGGGTATAGCCTTTGGCTACAAGCCGAGCTTTGTACTTCTCAATAGTACCATCAGCTCGAAGCTTCTTCTTAAATACCCATTTACATCCTACAGGTTTGCACCCATAAGGACGCTCAGTTAACTCCCATGTTCCATTAGCCAAGATGGAATCCATCTCGCTTTGAACCGCTTCCTTCCAGTAGTCTGCATCAGGAGATGCGAGAGCTTCTAAAATGGTAGTGGGAGTATCATCCACAAGATACACAATGAAATCATTACCAAAAGACTTTGCAGTCCTTTGTCTCTTACTCCTTGTGGGAGCTTCATTGTCATATTCATCAGAATCTGAACTCTCATCATCAGATTCCTCATCAGACTCCATAGGAGTTTCATGTATCGGATCAGATTCCCAACTAGATATGTCATGCATATCTCTCATAGGGAATATGTCCTCAAAGAATGTAGAATCTCTTGATTCAAAGATGGTGCCAACATTCATGTCGTCCACTCCAGATTTCACCACAAGAAATCTATAAGCAATGCTATGGGAAGCATAGCCAAGAAAGACACAATCCACGGTTTTTGGTCCAAGCTTTCGCTTTTTGGTGATTGGCAAATTCACTTTAGCCAAACAAACCCAAGTTCGTAGGTAGGAGAGTGTTGGTCTTTTCTTTTCCCATTCCTCATAAGGGGTAATCTCTTTATTCTTGGTTGGAACACGGTTTAGGACATGACACGAAGTCAATATAGCCTCCCCCACCATTCCTTGGATAAACCCGAAACATCTAACATGGCGTTAACCAAATCTGTTAGGGTACGGTTTTTCCTTTCCGCAATCCCATTGGATTGTGGGGAATTGGGAGGCGTCCTCTCATGGATTATACCATGTTCCGCACAGAATAAATTGAACTCATTAGAAAAGTACTCTCCACCATGATCGGACCGAACCCTTTTTATCTTTCTTTCAAGTTGGTTCTCAACTTTAGCCTTATAGATTTTAAAGAAATCAAGAGCCTCATCTTTAGTTTTCAGTAGATACACATAACAGTACCTAGTGGAATCATCAATCAAAGTCATGAAATATTTCTTTCCACCTCTTGTCAACTCACCATTCATCTCACATAGATCTGAATGCGCGAGCTCTAGTGGTGCCAAGTTTCTTTCCTTCGCAGGCTTGTGAGGCTTGCGAGGCTGCTTTGCTTGCACACAAGCATGGCACTTAGAGCCTTTGACAAAGGTGAATTTCGGAATTAAACTCATATCAGCAAGCCACGTCATACAACCGAAATTAACATGACAAAGTCGTGAATGCCAAACATTAGTTTCATTAACACTAGTGCTTACATGGTTCACAATATTATCACAGAAGTCTTCTAGAGAGAAGCGAAACATTCCCTCACATTCATATCCCTTTCCAACAAAAGTTCCATACTTAGACAGTACAACTTTATTGGACTCAAACACCAACATAAACCCATCTTTCATAAGACGGGAGCCACTAACGAGATTCTTCTTGATAGAAGGAACATGCAGCACGTTCCTCAGTTGCATGATCTTTCCCGAAGTAAACTTCAGATCTGCCGTGCCAACACCACGAACAGTAGCATGTAACCCATTCCCCATCATTACTGAGGAACCTCGGGCCTGATAAGAGGTAAACATGGATATGTCAGCACACACATGAACATTAGCACCTGTATCAACCCATCATTTTGTGGGCTGAAACACCGAAAGAACAGTAGGTAATATATTACCATACCATGTAGTTCCTTCCTCTGTGTTGCCAATGACCATGCTAACAGAGTTTGAGTTCTGTCCAGCTTGAAATTTCTTTCCTTTGCGTTGTGGAAAACGATTAGCCCAATGGCCTATCTCGCCACACATCCAGCAAGGATCTTTCTTCTCCGTTTTCCCCTTGTTCTTGAAGAAGTCTGGGAGACTCCCTTGTTCTTTCCCTTGGACTTGTGGGCATTTTTCTGCACCATATTGGCAGCAGAACGTCCATCAGTTCCTCCAGTGTGTTTGTCTTTTGCCCTCGCCTTCTCCTCAACATCCAGAGAGCCCATGATATTCTCAACAGAGAACTCATGCCTCTGATGTTTCAGAGAAGTGGCAAAGTTCCTCCATGAAGGGGGAAGCTTAGCAACAATGCATCTCGCGACAAACTTATCCGGTAGCACACACTTGAGGAGCTCAAGTTCCTTTGCCATGATCTGTATCTCATGAGCATGTTCTACTACAGATCGGTTCTCAACCATTATGTAGTCATTGAACTGCTCCATAGCATACAGTTCACCTCCGGCATCGGCAGCACCAAACTTAGCGTCCAAAGGCATCCCACAGTTCCTTCCCATTTCGGATGTGCAGATAAGCATCAACCAACTTGTCTCTAAGCACACTTAGGATGGCACCCACAAAGATTACGGTGGCATCCCCGAACGCTTTATCCTCGTCAAGAGTAAGTGGACCTCTGGGAGTACCTTCCGCAACTCGGTGCACGCCCATAGAAGTGAGCCACAATAGGGTTTTATTCTGCCATCTCTTGAAATGAGAACCCGTAAACGGGCTCGGTTTGAGCGCAGCAGCAAAACCAGACGGTGAAAATTGCCTAAACACATAAGGTTTTTGGATTGTTGGATTATTAGGCAATTTTCATATGAGTTTAATTACCGAAAGTAACATTACAGATGCACAAGCATACTTAACCATACACATCAGACTAAGCACATGCATCAGATCTGAACATGGAACAAGTAGAAGTGCAAGGTAAGAGAAGAAAAGCACGTACATCGCGACCGGGAAGGTCGCACCAGTAGCAGCAGCACCACCACCATGGGAGTTGTTGATGTCGCCCATGGTGAAGTCGGATCTGTTGATGAAGCAACCGAACCGTCGATGAAGACCACGAACAGCAGCGAGCAGTCGCGCCGAGACGCTCCCCAAAAACCTTATCGCCCGTCTCCCGGTGCGGGATCTCAAAGGACGGAGTTTCGGAGGCCTGCTCTCCCGGACGACTGTGCACGCAGTCGCCGGGATGGGGAAGACTAGAGAGTAGCTCAGCAAAAGGAACTTCACGAGAGAGAGATCTAAGAGCCCTATTCTCCAGATCTGATCAGTCTCCTTGTATAGCCTGGGAGGAAGCCGATTCGACCGCGTTGACACGCGTAGGAAGCCAGGGACACGAGGCGAGCATGCACATGCAGGTCGACACGTACCCAACACAGTTGGTGCACCTTGAGTGTGTCTCGAACTCGAACTCGAGTCACGAAACGCGACGCGACGCGACGTGCCGAGGCGGGCGGAGGAGGAGGAGTGCGCGTGGGCTCCTTCTATTCTCACTCACTTGGAATGACTAGAACAGCAGCCCTTATATATCACTTCAACTCTCTCCCAACTAGCAATGTGGGACTAAACTTTGTCACCCAAAGCTGTCACAAGCTGTCAACGTGATGGGCCTTGAGATTTCAGAAATTGTAAACTACATGGGCTGCCTTATTGGGCTGCAGCCCATCTACATTTAACACATTGTTCCTATAACACCGTCAATTTAATACTAGGTTGTGAAGTGCGGTCGAGATGATTTGGACGTCCACATCTAGAAAGCCGCAGATTGCAATGTGAACTGAATTCACCTTATTGCCAAAACAATTGGGTGTTGCATTCGTTGCTTGATGCTTCTTTTAGTGGAGATGCCTCCATGGAAAAAAATTAAAAAAAATACCAGCAGCTGTTTTCAGGCCACTGCCTGAGCAACAGTCACTTGCATGAAAAGCCTTCAGCTAGGAGATCAAACGCGGAACATTGAACACAATGAAATCAAATCATACTGGCGACATGCTTTTATTCATCAAAATGCAATAAGGGCGATTGCTTGGCTGCATGACAAATCAGAAGGAAAATACCAGAACGACCAAGTGTTCAAAATATTCGTACACTCTGTGCCCACTGTTTGCTTCTGTTCGTAATTACTTATTAATATTGACTTTGGGCTAGCTAGTCATGTCACTTAACCATGCTAAATGGTTTTTTCATTCAGATATCTTCCCGTTAGAAAAAGCACGATTGGTTTTCCCCTGATTGTTGTGATCCAGCTCAATACAGATTGGGATGAAGGACATAGGTTCTACTTTCTTGCCATTACTTAACTTTTCATGTACTGTCACGATAAAATTCATATCCATGGACACTGAAGCGGGACAAATGATGTCATTATATACTTTCCATAGAATATTCCATTTGTGTCGATTAGAACTACTCTTGGTAGAGAAGTATGCCGACCAATTGGTCTTGATGATAACTTTGCACTGCATGTCATTGAAAAGAGAGTTTGGGTTACAGTTCTCCTAGAAGGCAACTTACATGGAAGCAAAAAGTTTCTAGAGAAACGTCCACACACCAGCCCTTTCCCACAGTGCCACCTCATCCATCTTTGTGATGAGGGACATCATCGAAGGTCGAGCTCCATCGAAAATACACTGGTTGCGATGTTTCCACAACACCCAGGTCAGGAGGAGAGTGCCGGAGGCGAGGCCCTTGCGAAGTGGCTTGGGCCCTCCCGAGAGGCTTTTGAACTTGATAATTTGTTGTTTCCACATCTCTTCCAGTCTGCTCATCATCATCATCCCCATTGCATCCATGGTGCTCATTATCAGGCCCATCACTTCTACTCTTTCCATCAACATCATTTCTACCCTGCTTATCGCCATCCTCATCATTTCCACTCTGCTTATCGTGATCCTCGTCATTTCCACTCTGCTCACCATCATCCTCATCCTAATTTGCAAAACACACAAAACTAACTTAAAAAAGAAACAAAGAACAAGAATTAATCATCAAATGAACTATTCCTGACAAACAGGATTTACAAATGGCCAAAGATGAACAGACCGGCTTCTTGAGTTCGATCTGGCAATGAATGGGCAAGAAAACATTGAACCGGCGGATGAGCTCAGGTTGCCCATCTAACACGTCCTTCATGCTTCTGGCCAGATAACTAATTCTGCAAAATTAACAGGATTCAACCTAATCATCACAACTCAGAACAGAAAGAAGCAGTAAATTCTTGTAAATGATACTGCTGATGCATCACTGACACGTAGCCTTGCTTCAGCTCCCTCGGGAACTGTTCGAACTTCTTGCGCTTGTGAGGTTGGTCCGCCAAGCTGTCCTTCACGTCGCTGACGTATTGTGCCCAGTTGCCAGTTGCTATCATCCTATGCTCGCCGTGGGCAGTCACCAGCCTCTGGCGGCGTAGAGGACTAGGAGGAGGCTCGTATGACCACCTCCTCTTGGCCACCCTTCACAACCAGGACGGCGAAAGGGGAACGCCATAAATAAGAACATGATACCAAATTCAGATTGGCAACAGCTTGTATTCATCAAAATTGACGAGAATAAAAAGGGTATCAGCTTACACGAGCAAATTAGAAAAATAAACAGTTGCTCTAAGGTGTTTGCCTGTTTATCTTCCAGTTGCTCCTTACCAACGAAGAAAGAATAAACTTACAACAAAAGCCCAATGCACATCAAGGCCCAAGGCCGTTGTGTTTCCATGAGCTCAAGTTTTTCATGTCATGCATTAACTAGTGTGTGCGACATTAGATGCCAGGTTGTGTTCTAGCTTTCAGAAGGTGTTTTGTTACCACTTATTTGACAGACAACTGTTGTTAGAGTACGTAATGGGTTTGGGTTGGCGGTATAGCCCGTTAGTCTTAGGGTTAATTAGAGATAAGGGTCGTTTGCTTAGGGGCCAAGTAAACCTCTTTATATAAGGAGAGGAGACGTATCAATCTAATCAAGCGAGAATTAAGAAGGAAATCCCTTCCCTCTTGCCACCGGCCGTGGGCAAGGCCCTCGGCCGGCCCTCTCGCGTCATCCCTCTAGCAACACCATAACAACTTGGTATCAGCTTTCCCGGGTTCGATCATGTCCAGCCCTCCACCGAGTTCTTCCCACCCGCCACCGCCACACTCTGACGTCCCCGCCGTTCTCTCCCCGGCAGAGATCACCGCAGCCCTCCGCGATCTCACCACTGTTGTCCAAGAGATCCCCCTCTTCCTGGCTAGTCCCTACGGGCCGCCGACGCACCAGGCGGCCTCCGCCGCGATCGCCGGGCCGCTGCAGCCGACGCTGCTGCTGTCCTCGCCGCCACCCGATGTCGGGCTGCTGCTGTCCCCGCTGCCGCTATCCACCATCTTCGGGCCGGGCCCTACCTCGGCGCCGGGGGTCCCTCTTCTCCAGCAGCCGGCCGCCTTCTTCCCCACCGGGACGCTACAGCAGCAACAGCAGCTGCTGCCGCCGCCACCAACGCCGCCGCTGCTGCTGTTGTCCTCACCGACGTTGTCCCTGCCAAGCCGGAAGCTTAGTAGTTGATCTTGTCATATAGGTAAATTCACTTAGTTGCATATCTAGAGAATTTACCTTTTTGTCAAGCCTAAATTGAAAAAGAACTAAAAATTTATTAGCACGTATTTACCCCCTCCCCCCTCTAGGTGGCTTCTCCCGCCATGCCGAGGCGGAGCTCCCGCGTGAACGGCGTTGTCGATTTTCGTCTCGCCGGGGCCTGGCCCTGGAGAAACTGTCAAACCGGGCGTTCCTCCGGAGCCTGTCCTAGGGGTGCTTTAAAACCCATGCTATGCAAGAACGCGAGTGCGTCCAGGGAACCAAACGGCCTGAAATTTGCTAGGCCGGTGCGAGCCAAGGAACACCCAAGCTACCAAACACGCCCTAAGTATCCACTGCCCGAGAATTCTCAAGTAATACTTCTATTTTCGGTAGATTCAACCTTCTTACTACGGTGACAACAAGACACATTTCCTTATAGGACGGACGGTACTGTAATCGGCCTACTCTCCTTTGCTCACTAGTCTTAACTTATAGATTTCCATCTATGCACTTTTGGTTTGAGAATGTTAAGGGCAAACCATATGTTAGGCCTCGTGGAAAACATGCTTAGACAATATCAAAACAATATCGCATAGGTTTTATCATGTTGTTGATGTAAATTCATAATAGTCTACGTTAAAATATTAAGGGCAAACCATATGTTAGGCCTCGTGGAGGAAGATGCCACACGATAAAATTTCCCTCGTACTCCCTCCGTTCCCTTTTAGTCTACATCTTAGACTAAATATTTGTTTCATAGTAGTCTACGTTTTAGCTTTCTAATAAAAAACAACACAGAAAAACAAGCATTCCTACTCTCATTATTGATTTCATTAATTTTAATGTGCATTGGATTGGTTGAAAATAGTAGTATTAAATGACTTGCTATTTGGTCTTAAAATTTGTAGAATGTAGATTGAAAGAGAACAGAGGGAGCATGTGCTAGTATGTTGAGATTTTTTCAACCTGGATATATGTTTTTTTTCATGTTCACGACTAAAAAATAACACGGGTTTTAAATTGAATAAATGTACTACATGTTTTAATAACTAATGAGTTTCATCGGAATGGTCAGGGTGGGTACAAAGCACCAGGTTGTTTCGACTTGAAATGTGTTGGATTTGTGCCAGTTAAGTATGCTCCAATTAATCCAGGAGATACTATAGAGGGGAAAAGTAAGATATCCATCAAGATTTTCAAGGTGGGATGTCAACTCTCTTACCTTGTTTCTAAATTATTTTACATATTCAAAAAGATAGATATGTTGTGCTTATGTGTTACCTGCAAAGTATTGCTTATTCAAATATTACAAGGATACTTCATCCATTTTTACAGAGTAAAGACGACGGAAACTGGTGGCAACACATTGCCCATGTTGGTGAAAATTTTGCTCCAGTGGGATACTAGCCAAAAGGTCTATTTGGTGGTTTGGCTGACCATGCAAATTATGTAACTTGGGGCGGCTACACTAGGTCACTTGTAGGGGACCCTAGCCCACCAATGGGCAATGGGAATTGGTCAGGAGGCGGCTCTGCTTCATTTCAAGACGTGCAATATGTCAACACTGATGGGAATTGTCATCTTCCAAAGCCCAACGTTCATTCCAGGATAATCATACGGGATGCTATAACGTTGGTGAATTTATGACTGACAAATTCCACTACGGGGGTCCCGGTGGTTGTACTAATTAGCACTGTTATGCACTAAGATAAAATTATCACAATAAATAAAAGTGCTGTCTTTCCTATGTCATTGAATATATGTACTAATTAATCTTCTTGTTGCTCTTGTAATCCATGATTCAGCCTGCGTGACACAAAAAAGGATATCCAGCATCAGTAACCAAAAGTTTCCATTGCTCAGATCAAAGTAAAGGTGGCTATTAGGTCTGGCCTGGAAACATGTCTATCATCCACCAAAACCCTGCCCATCAACAATAGGACCCTATATATGTAATTTTCTCTGTGACTTACATCTTTCTAAAAGGCAAATTTGTAAACGCTCATTAGAAAAAAAAAGATAGAACACCATATTTGGCTGCACCAAGGCAGTTTAGAACAGGTAATCCAGATAAAAGAAGGATAAATAAACATCCAGGAAGTAGCTACCAGGTCTGGCCTCACGGTTCAACCATTCTGAAACACATACTCATATTGCCTGGGAACATGTATATGATCCATATAATAGACGAAAAAAAGATAGTTTTGATGGGTAATCCAGAAGAAGAAAAAACATTCAGGTCAGGCGCAAGGTAGTTCAGAGTTGCCAAGAACACCAGAGTGAGAAATGAGAACAAGAACGCCAATAGGCAGACACGCACCAGTTCATTGTGTAGAAAAAAATGCAGTTTGAACATTGCCTCACTTGCAAATTAAACATGAAACCGGCTTTTCCACAATAAATATTTGCAACCGCAAATTGGCACAAGAAACTGGCCCCCGAAAAAGTTGTGCTACTGTCATTGTGCAGTCCATGTTCTGATGGTTTTCATGCATGCCTCATGTATCAGATGTACTGATCCAACACCAAGCATTTGTAAATCCTTCAACAAAATCTGACCAGACCAGATACAACACCATATCCATTTACAAGAAGCGGCAGTGATCATTAGATGAGCTGATCCTGCTAGTTAACAAGCTTGAGTCATCAGTTAGCAAAGACGACTGAACCCGGTTCTAGTCTGTTGCCCCAGGAGTAGGAATTAAAATCATGCTCTGGTATGAGGATCTCTTCTACCGAAGTCACTACCAGAGACTTGAAACCCCTCGGTAGGCCAAAGCACATTGGCAGGCAGAGCATATATCGATGCTCTACAACCCCAATACATGAAACGATCTCATAGCCTCGTACATGAACTCCAAGCCCAAGTACAATTCCCTTCTAGTGCACTTTAAGAATACATGCAAGGTGCACAAGCCTAGGAGCGAGAACAGACATAGTACCACACCATCACTCTATGATACAAAAAGAGGAACAGATATATAGCAATGCTCATGGAGCAAGATAGCAAGTATATCACTCAGATGACACATGTCCCAACATTACACCAGTAGATCACGCGGGAGCGAAGAAGCGTCAGAAAAGATGCAAATTGGCCTGAGAGGCCTAGAACATAAACAAAACGGAAGACCATTTCCAACAAGTCTCAGACTGCTGCCTAGGAACTTCTCGCTAGTCGATGTAGTCGTCCTCAACGTGATCCACAAATTAACCGCCAGGTGGGTACTCACATCCAAACGTATCTGCAACATCAGGCAACGGTTGCCCAAAAAAAGAGAGAGAAAGCACTGTGAGTACATGGGGTACTCCGCGAGACTTAAAAGATGCAAGCACAAGGGGCGCCATGGAACTTTGGTGCACTCAGTGGCAGCAAAGCATGCGCTAGAACAACCAATAGAGACACGATTCAACTTCCGGCAACTAGAGAAGGTAAGAGAGAGCACAAGGAACCAACTACTCCATCCAATGCATCGTCCCCTTCACATATCACGAGGAAGCAATCTCAAAGGCCCTCACATGGTTGACAATTTTATGAGTTATTATTGTAGTTGTGCTAACTTACTAATCAAGTTATTATTACTTAGGTGCAAGTTGTCTATGATCAAGCGACACTTCTCCAAGTCCTCCATAACCGCGGACAAGGTTTTTCGAAAAGATTTAATCCTACAGGGGTGCACTACTGTATCCACACACGTTAACCCCTCAAACAAGGGTTTTAAAGGAAAAACTTGCCATCAGGATCGCAAAACACAAACCCATCCTCCAAGAAGCCACCTACCCTAAGTTAACCCGTGTAGATAGTCCAGCCAAATCTCCGAGACAGACCTAGTTGTTTGTGTCTACGGCTTCCGAGGATCAGAGCATACACATGGGAAATAACCCAGCATGCTACAAACGCGCATACCACAGCCTATACGTGCATGCAAGAAAAACAGACAAGGGGCTACAAGGCTCGGCTTTCCCAAAAGTAACAACTTCGGACCATAACACGAAAAAGCTTGCATGCACGTAAGAACCAAAAGGAAACTCCCCAAACCTAGTTGTGGCCCTTGGATAAAGAAGCAGATCCGGTAATAGGTCGAGGAGGGGGTCATGGAACCTCCCACTTGTGCTTAGTGCGCTCAGTATTGGATCAGATAACAAAAACTCGGGGTCCTAGAGGACACTAGTGAGCTGTCAAAACAGGCAGCTAGCCCACCGGTGCATCTGCTTAAGCAATTTTAGTTGTTAACATTAAAATAAACCATGAATATCTCCAACAAATTATATCCATTAAGTAGAGCATGCAACAACCTCCCAACATTTCCCGATATAGACAAGAACACTAAGCTTGCACTATGATCGACTCGCAAGGCCAACAGAGCAAACGAGCAAACAGATGATAGGTGGAGGCTATATGGGCTGCGATAAACAGTGGATGGGACAAGTGACTCGAACAAAGCATAGTAACACAAGGCTAGAATATAACAGAGGCAAAGCTGCAAAAACAATAGGAAGCAGGGGGCGCTCGCCTGTCAGATCAGAACTAGAAGCAAAGGCGTGATCCTCTGCAGGGGTGTAGTCGTACTCCTGCTCGTACTCATCGATACCAGCATGTACTCGAAAAGAATCAAACACACCTACATACAAATAAAAGGAGACATTCATAAACATGGCATATGCATAATCAAGTAGTATGATGCACGAAAATATAATAATGCAAGTGATCCATGTTCAGCAAGATTAAGTGGGGTATTTTCTGTAAAGTCAAAGTAATAGATACCAACACATTTAATTAGCTTTAAATGGCTTGAAACATTTTAGCCGAGATGCAAAAGTGGTTATTGATGCATGACATTCAGATTCCTTGTAGTTTTATGATAAAGACAGGCATACTATTTGTTATATTTGGATTTATAGCACTTAAGTTACTCATTTAGCAAGTTTTAATGTTTATAATAGCTGACAAAGTTTTAATTGTTCACCGAAGGAAAAAAAACAGAGATCAAACTTGAATTGGTTGCACGACTTTGAACAAGTTTCATATATAAAACAGGTTGATCTGAATTGATTTGCAAAAGATATAGGCATTTGAACAAAACGGGGTTTTCTGCAATTTGCATGGGCCTGGACGTGATGAAAGAGATTGGATGACCTGGATCTAAAACTAGAACAACCAAGGTTAAGTTTGCAAAACGATGGATCCATATCTGGATCTGGGGGAGATTTTCTCACCGGCAGGGAGCTACCCGAGGTCACCGCCAGGTGGGACCGGAGTGCCGACGACAGCAAAAGAAAGGGGGCAACATCCGCCCCTGGGATTCAAACGCGAGACCTCATGGTCAGATCTGGGTCGAACGAACCAGCTATGCTAGGATGTGTTACTGATTGAGGTGGGGGGCTTGGCCTTTTGATCTGGGAGAGAAAATGCGGTGACCTGGCGCACAGACGAGACTAACAGCGGTGACAATCACTGGCGGCATTGAGGTGTGTGCGGTCGGCAAACATATGCGCAAAGACACGGAAACCTCGTGGTCGTGCTGGTGTAAGTGTGGAGGACAAGGTGGGCGAGACGTGCAAGGAAGAGCTTGTCCATGGCTTCGGCCAAGGCGAGCGTGTTCTCGGAAATGTACAACGGCAAGGCTACGATGACAGAAAAAGACTGAGAAGAGCGGGGAAGGACAACGGAGCTCACCGCGTGGTTACTGGCAAAGAGTTTCGTCTCGAGGACAAACGGAGAAGCCGAAGAGGAAGAAGAGGCTTGTGGTGACCGTGGCGGGCTCGCGCAGAAGACGTAGGTGGTCCATGACATCGATTGCGAAGCTCCGACTCGTGAAGACGACGGCATCCTCGGCGAAGCTCCTGGCGCGACGGGTATGGTGGTGGCATCGTGTATCAAGCAGGTGACGCAGAGGCCAAGCTCCCGGCCATGGCGTCAGTTTCAAGCAATTTCTTTCATGGAGAAGAAAACGAAGGCGAAAAGGAAGGGAGCGGAGAGAGGCGATAGGGGAGATGTGGATCTGGTTCGGTGGTGTTAAAAAGTGGAGGCGGGGCTGGTGCGCTCAAGCACGGCGTCTATGCCACGGTGACGTGAGCGTCCGACTCTCGCGTCGCGCGTGACCAAGGAGAGAAGACGGCAAGGGCGGGGTTAGGTGGTTGCTGGGCTTCAGAATGGTTTCCTGGGCATCCGGGTAGAATTAGGTTAGATAGGTTTTTTCCTTTTCATTTTTATTTCTGCTTTCTTTTCTTTCTTTTGTTTTGAAAGAGATAGAGTTCGGAATTTTTTTTAAAGCTCCTGGAAGTTTTTGAAAACAAAACCTTCACAAGTTTTGCATTTAGATTTGAAGAATAATTTTGAATTCAAAATAAGAAGAGAGAGAGAGGTCTGATATAAACCTTTATGGAATTTTATTAACCATCAAAACAGGTTTTTGATTTGGGACATTTAGTAAAAGAGAGGGAGAGATATAAGAGTTAGTGTTGCTATTTAACCACTCCACAACAAGAATTAAAAAGAATGTGAGAGAAAGAAACCAGAACACAAGTCGCAAGTTTTATGCAATTTGATTAAAAAACCAAGGTGACATGACATGATGCTTATGATGCCAAAACCAAACAAACATGGAAGGGAACTTGGGTAGCTCACTTGGGATGTTACACTTGGGCTGCTGTTCCGCCTCCTTGAGCTTGATCAGGCCAGCTGCCGCTGACACTGACAGTGACGCTGATGGGAGTTGCCCACACGTTTGGGATACTCGCTGATGCTGCAAAACACACAAGATGAATTAATCATCAGATCAATTGTTCCTAACAAGCAGGAATTATGAATGACCAATGATGATCAGACCGGCTGCTGTTTCTCCTCTGCATCATCATCATCAACCTTGATCTGACAATTGTTAGGCAAAAAACAGTTAAACTGACGGATGAGATTGGGTTGTCCTTCTAATATGACCTCCATGATTCTGGCCACGTAACGAACTCTGCAAAATTAGCAGGATTCAACTTTAACCCATGACAACTCAAAATAGAAAGAATCCGTAGATTGTTGTAAATGCTACTGCCCATGCATCACCAACCTCCAGCTTCGAAAATTGCGCATGAACCACACAAACTTCTTGTGCTTGTCAGGTTGGTCTACCAAGCTGTCATTCACAGCCTTGATGTACTGTCCCCAATGGCCAGTAATGGCAAAATAACGCTGGCCCCTGCAGATCTTCATCTTCCTTTGGCGAAGCGGTGCTGGAGCCTTCCAACACAAGTACTGCTGCCATGCCTTGTCGTCTCTTCACAAACAGGGAGATCAAACAGGGAACCATATCAGAAAACAAGGACATCTGACCAAATTGACCGCAGCTTTTATTTGTAAAAAAAGCAACAAGTTGACAGCTAGTTGCATGAAATAATCAGAACCAAAAACCCAGAAAGAACGGCTGTTCTAAAGTGTGTTCTGTCTTTGTATTCACAATATCGAGAAAACATTCCGTGCTGCATGTTTGCTTACTTTTTAAAACATGGTTATAGTTATTCTCCACTGGTAAGATATCAGGAAACTTGTATTAATTACTTTCTGCAACAAAGATCCGACTATCTGTTCACAGTGATATGTTCTCTCTACCTTCTCTGATTGCAAGTACTTTGGAATTGACTTTTGGGGCAAATAGTCATTGTCACTTAGGCTTGCTATTATTTTCCACATTTGTTCCTCCTAGTAGGCAAAGTGGGATTGATTTTCCGTTGGTCTTTGTGAATTTCAGTTTAATGCAGGTTTGAATGAAAGAACTCAAGTAGCATCCCCACCGGCGCCTCCCAAATGGAGGCCGGCAGCAGCGCCGGACAAGCCCTTTGGGGGAGCCGGCAGAAACTGCCGCCATTTGGGGGTCGGCTCCCCACACCGGTGACCCCCAAATGAAGCAAAAAAAGGAAATAAACAAACTTGAAACTACGGCCCTTAGGATTTTTTACAACGATTTGAACGAAATTTAAACTAAACATAGATAAACCCTAGATCTACCGGTGGCAGTCGAAGGCGCTGACGTCAAGCCCGTAGACGCCGTTGTCCGCCCCGTCGCCTCCATCGTCGCCTCCATCGTCAGCGTCCTCGTCCCAGGAGGACGAGAAGCCATTGATGTTGGAGTCGCCGGCATCCAGGTCGATGATGGCGTCATTGTCCATCGCAGACCACCATTTTGCGTACTCCTCGTCGGCGGCCAGCACATCGTTCGCCGTTTCCGCCATAGCCGATCCCCGGCAAATCGGCCAGGTCGTCAGGTCCACAGACAGACGTCTAGTGCCGGAGGTAGGCGTCCACCTTCTTGCCCTCCTTCGGCGGTGGCGGATGCGCCGGTGCCTGCTGCTTGCCAGGGTGACGAAAGAACATGCAACCTTGAGGCTGCGGCTCGAGGTCGGGGTCAGCTCGGGATTCGGTTTCCAGAACACTATGCCGGAGGAGCGTTGAGGGGGCGGCGAATGCTTCGCCTTGGGAACGCAGAGAGGCGGCCCTCATCGCGATGAGCTGTTGAAGGATAACGAAGGCCATGCTTGGCGTCGAGGTGGGGACTGGATAACCCGCCAAGGAGGTGGTGGGGGTGGCGTGGGCCTGTACCCGTAGGCGCGGAGCACCTCATCGACGTTCCGGCCGTCCCACTACACGTGGCAACCTAGAAGGGTGTACGACCCACCGTATAAGCCACAGGTGACTGTGAGGGCCACCTAGCACTCCATCTCGAACAACGACACCCACGGTTTGTAGTGCCTAATCTGGATCGGCATGCTACGCTGGCGGCAACGTCGCCCACCTTTCGACGATGTATTCCTCCATCTTGGCGCCTAGGGGGATCAGTAGCACGGCATACCCACCCGCGCTGATCCGCCAGCTCGATGGCAGCCGCTAGTCCGGCGGCACCGGCAGGTGGTTCGCGAAAAGAACCTCCACCTCACCGATGCATAGCTTCTGCAGTTTGTACCCGTTGCCGCTGAACCTGCCTGCTTCTTCATTTTTCGCCATCGGCAATTCTGCATGGTGTCTACAAGAGGGGAGTGTGTGTGAGGCGGCAAGGGCTATATAAAATGATTGGGAGAGTGGCTGGTCTTCTCCATTAACGCTGGCGTCGCGCGCCGAGCCCTCACACATCGGATATCTGCGGTGACGCTTGACGATTCAATGCCTCGGGAACCGCCGCTCTCGAAACACCGAGCCGGGTCGTCTATTTTACGCTGACCAGCCGCCGTAGTCGCTGCCAGGGGGTGTGCCCCGTCTGGACCTCTTCACATCGGGGCCAACACGGTAGTCACGGAAAATGTTTTGGGCTGCAACAAGTACCGGCACGGCTTTGGGGTGCCGGTGTAGCGTGTTTTGGGGGTGGAGCCCCCAAAGCCCAGCGGGGATGCTCTTAAGTATGGCTACTTTCTTGTCAAAAATAAAGTTTTGAATGTATTACTGTCATAATATAATCCACACCCATTCATACTGAAGTAGGTCAAATTATTTTGTTACACTTACATGAATGATCCATTTGCATCAATTATAGTCAATACTTTTGGTACTAGTTTTATAGTGCTAGAGAAGCATGGCGATCTTTTGGCCACGTTGATAACTCGTGTCATCAACTCTGCTATTACAGAAAAACAATTCTTGGAGCAATTGCAATTCAGCTTACAGAGAGTTAGAACATCTCTTGAGTTAGAACAATACTTTTGGTACTAGTTTTATACAATTCCATGAGTCCAAATGCCCAATTGCACACCTTAAAAGGGTGCAATGTTTACATGAGCTGCATGTATCTTGCATGTATTTAAGGAGTATAAGGTGTTATATTCCATGGTAAGTTGCATGTACTTAGATGTCAGCTTTGTCAAGGCGTTCACTTAAAACAGACAGTATCTCAAAATGGTTTAAATTCTTGTACTTGATTATGGTGAAATACAGGTGCTAGAAACCATTTAAAAGATAAACTTTCAACAGTAGTTGAGTATTTACCCCTTGCGTTCATTATGTGTTGTTACGTTGTCACTTCCACTCCGTTTCTCATTATCATCATCACCCTCGCCACTTCCACTATGCTCATCACCATCCTCATCACTTCCACTCTGCTCACCATCATCTTCATCACCTCCAATCTGTTCACCATCATCATCATCCTAATTAGCAAAACACACAAAACTAACTCAAAAATTAAACAACCAGCAAGAATTAACAATCATATGAGCTATTCCTGACAACCAGGATTTACGAATGGCAAAAGATGAACAGACCGTCTTCTCAAGTTCGATTTGGCAATGAATGGGCAAGAAAACATTGAACTGGCGCATGAGTTCAGGTTGCCCAGATAACACGTCCTTCATGCTTCTGGCCAGATAACTAACTCTGCAAAATTAACAGGATTCAACCTAATCATCACAACTCAGAACAGAAAGAATCAGTAAATTCTTGTAAATGATATTGATGATGCATCATTTACACGTAGCCTTGCTTCAGCTCCCTCAGGAACTGGTCGAAGTCCTTGAGCTTGTGAGGTTGGTCCGCCAAGCTGTCCTTCACGTCACTGACGTATTGTGTCCAGTTGCCAGTAGATATCATACTATGACGGCCGTGGGCAGTCACCAGCCTCTGGCGGCATAGAGGACTCGGAGGAGGCTCGTATGACCTTCTCTTGGCCACCCTTCACAACCAGGGGGGGCGAAAGGGGAAGACCATAAATAAGAAGAGGACACCGAATTCATACTGGCAACACCTTGTATTCATCAAAATTGACGAGAATAAAAGGGTATATCAGCTTGCACGAGAAAATTGGAAAATGAACAATTGCTCTAAAGTGCAGTCTAATCTTTTGTTGTGTACCCACTGGATGCATGCCTACTCTCTGCGATAGGTACATATTTCGATTATCTACTGGTATGATCCATCACGAACACTTCTTTATTACTTTCGGCCACAAATGGTAGGACATTTATTCATTATGATGTGTTCTATCTACCTTCTCTGTGATTTCTGAGAGAACTAGAACTTTTCACTTAGGCTTGCACTAAAAGTTTTTGATAAACATATCTTTCTGGTTGTGGTCAAAGGATTGTTTTTCCTCTGATCTTGTGAAGTTCAGACCAGTACAGATTGTGATGAAGAAATTAAGAACATCCCTCGGGTACTGCTACTTTCTTGTCGACGAGGTTCAGTACTTTGATAATAAGTTTATATAGTGCTAGGGAAGTATCGTGATCTTTTAGTCTTGTTGATGACTCATCAACTCTGCTACCGCCAAGGTGTTTGCCTGTTCATCTTCCAGTTGCTCCTTACCAATGAAGAAAGAATAAGCTTACAACAAGAGTCCAATGCACATCAAGACCCAAGGCCGCTGTGTTTCCATGAGCATAAGTTTTTCATGGTACATGCATTAAGGAGTGTGTGTGACATTAGATGCCAGGTTGTGCTGTAGCTTTCAGAAGGTGTTTTGTTACCGCTTATTTGACAGACAACTATTAACAAAGGACTAAATTTTTTTTAAGTCAACTATATCAAATACAGTTATATATACTATTATAAAGATAAACTTTGCAGCAGAAGTTGAGTATTTACACATTGCTTTCACTGTCGCTTTTGCCATTGGCAGCATCTCTCTTCCTCTTGTGATTCCCGGGAGGCTTTAGAATTGGGTTGTTTGTTGTTTCCTTATCACTTCCACTCTGACTATGCTCATCGCTTCTACTCTGCCCATCATCATCATCACCACCACTTCTACTCTGTTCATCACTGTTCTCATCACTTGTACTCTGCTCATCACCATCCTCGTCCCTTTCACTCTGCGTGTCACCATCCTTGTCACTTTCACTCTGCTCATCAAAATCCTGGTCGTTTCCAATCATCTCACAGTCCTAGTGAGCATATCCAAAATTATCTGGTCACTTGACTAGCTAAAGCTCAGGAAAACAAAACCCAACAGGAGACCAAGAAAATGGTAAACATTATCAAAATGAAGAAAATGCTGAAAATCAAGATAAGCACAAGTTCCTGCAAGGAAATCCTAGCAATCAAAACTCAGGTTGGCCATACTGGAACAAAATGAGAGGCCTTGCCCTAGAAATTTGGTACATACTAGATACTACCATGTGAACCTGGGGCTTGTTCGTTTTCATGCTACAAAAAGCGCTCCTTGCAATAGGACATACATGGTTATGTTATCAATTATTCAATTTCATATTTTCCCTAGGATTCAGATCGTAAGGCCAACAATAGCCAGGAGCGCGGAAGCACTGTAGAGCTAATATGTAGCCTTTCTACAGCAGACAACTCATGCATGCAGCCTTTGAAGAATTTGGATGCTTCGAATCGTATTTTCCTTAGTGTTTTTCATTATTTGCCAAAAGAGAACACCCATGAAAATACGGTTCTTGGTTATAAAGGAAAACAAGACTTCTTCGTCGATGTGTTTTAGTAAAACAGCTCATGACCATACACTATGAGGCAAGTACTGAATCTCGATTAAAAGAACATTTAATCAACCAGGTTTACTTAGTCATCTGGACACAACATTCTATGACATTGACTAGATACATATAGCAAGACAGGGTCCTAAACAAATAAACAAAGTAAACATGGTTCAGTCAGTGTGAGCTTGGCCATATAACTGGAAAGACAAAATACTTACATTTGAAATTGAAGAGGCACGCCTGCGCTTCTGAGTAGTTTTTTCTTGCCCATCTTTCTCCACCGTTTTTGTTTCAGAAATGTAATCTTCTTTTACTTTTTGCCTAGGATTACTGTTTTTCAGTTTATCCCTTGTAGTTACAGCTGGATCAACAGACCTAGATTTTTTATGTGTCTCACTGATATCCTTGTAGTGCTTCTGGACAGATTCAACGTGCCAGCATTTGAGTCTTTGGATTTCATCATCTTTCTCCTTGACCAAGGAGTGCATTTTCTGTACCTTCATTTTGGCACCAATAGCTTCTGCTCGCAATATGACAATCTCATGATCCTTCTTTTGGGTCAAAACTTTCTTTTTCTTCAGGAGCTTAGTGTAGTCCTGCTGCATTACACTCAACTGGTTCTGTACAGAATTCTTTTCCGAGACTAATGCAAAAAGATCCTTGTCGTGACTCCTTTTGGCTTCCACAGCTTCTGCTTGCAATCTGTCAATTTCAGCATCCTTCTTTTGGGCCAACACCTCAAGCTCATCTACAGTCTTCTGAAGCTTTAGTGCTGCTTCGGTAGCTTGTGCCGCCTCCACTTCCTTGTTCTCCAGGAGCTCGGCGTAGTCCTGCTGCATTACATCCGATTGGCTACGCAGAGAATCCTTTTCCGAGAGCAATGCGGAAACTTCCTTGTCCTTCTTAGAGGTCAGCGTCTCATAAGCTTGCTTTAGTTTTCTTAGCTCTGCACTCAAATCGCTTGCAATGTGATCCACGGCGTCCTGGTTCAGCTTTGCGCATCCTCCAACTTCCTTCAGTTGCATAAAAGAACGATTTACGAAAATCAATGAGAAGCACACCACAAACTAGACTGCATGTTCTGAGCTATGCAGATTAGGCTTTGGTATAAGTACCTTGGAGTTGGGGGTTTCCGCACAAGTTCTGGAATCATCATCCAGGTCACTATCTCTGAGTTCTACATTGACGACAGAACAGAAGGCAATGTAATTCAGAAGCTATTAGTTGGAAAATCCTAAGAAGAGATGGTAGTACAGAATGTCCACCACAAGCAGCACGAATATGAAACATTAGGAATTTACCGGCAAGCTTCTGATCTGCACCGAGAAGCAGCTCCACGTATGCTGCCTCCCATCTCATCTTCCTGGTCGGATCCGCCTTCCTTCCGCACAAACGAAACACCAGCTAGCATCAGAAAGAACCCGAGAGATCGATCGAAACCCAAAGAGGAACGGGGGGAATGCAGCTAGGGCGTGGACGAATCACCTGCAGCTTCTTCCTGGCGTCGGCGGCTTCCGCACGCAGCCTGTCCGTCTCGGCGTCCTTCTCCCGCGCCGCCGCCTGAAGCTCGTCCACGGTCCGCTGAAGCCTCCGCGCCACCTCCCAGGACTCTCGCTGCACCCTGTCAGCCGCCTCCAGGCGCGCGCAGTCGGCGGCGAGGACCTCCGTCTGCGCTTGGCTCTTGCACGCCATCGCCTCCACCCGGTGGAAGATGGGCAGCCACTCGGCGCTCCGGCCGCGCTCACCACCGCCTGCTCCGCCGCAGCCGTCGGCCATGGTTCTAAACGGAGGTGACCCGACTGACGGAACGGGCCTTAGAGGGCTTCAGTAGCTCTTCCTAATTGGGCTTAGGCCTTGTGGGCCATGAAACTTACTGGGCCGCCTGTGATCATCTAAGGCTCGAGCCTGAAGACGCTCAGAAAAAAAACTAGCCTGTGTTAATTCCTGCGCTAGTCACAATAATTGTCCTGCAGTTAATGAGTTACAGCCAACGTGAATAAATAGTACTGTACTATATAAAATCTTTTATCCTCACTGTACCCAGCACAAAATCTTTTGTGGTCAGTATAAACTACAGAGTATATCTGCATGCAATACAGCTGTATCTGTAAATGGCAAGCAATATTGCATTTCCATAACGTATATTAAACATAATAAAGTTTAGCCGGAAATATATATATCCGTGTATATACAGCTGTGTCAATAATTTTTCATAATGTATAGGACATTAGGACATACCATTCAATTTCCACCATAAAGGAGTATATCACAGCCAGCTAGCACAGTAAATGTCGTACATAATTGTTTCTTCCAAGACTATTTACATGTATGTAAAAAATGTATTTCCTCCCCCCCCCCCCTCCCCTATATAAACTGTTTACTCGGATTCTATGGTATCCGCCTTTGAGGATAGTACAAGCCTTCACATTCCTTCTTGAGAAAATGGCAAAACTTGTGAGCATCTTCTTGCTAATTGTTATATGTAGCCTTGATAATGTTTCCACGGGATGGTGTCACAGACCTTATCTTTGGGGAGATATGCAATTCAAGACTAGGGCATCCTCCAATGGGAGCGTAGTATCAACCGAAGTTGAACCACTAGATAACAAGAGGTTCGACCATGTAAGTTCAGTCCTCTCGATGGTACATTCTTATATCATATATATCATGTTAAGATTTATTTTTGTACCTATGTTTTTTCTGATGAGAGCTTAGCAAAAAGAAAATTCTTATTGAGAACTTATCGGGACATGGAAATTTGATTTATATAATAAACATATAAAACCTTTGGCCAATACTCTTGAAAAAAAAAACTTTGGCCAACTAAGTATAAATTTTGAGTTTCTTCATTCAATGGTCTCCATGGTTCAACATCATTTTTCCATATCAAAAAGTTTGCTACCTTAGATATTCGTCTGAATCCTAGTAACACCAAGGAATTTTTTTAATGTTCAAACTACTACTAGAGTATAATTTCTCTCTACTTTCATGTTGGCATATCGTTATCTAATGCATTTCCAAAGACAACTGACAAATATGACATAGACTTCATCGAAATCCATCGGAAGGCAATACTAATTATGCTGATATTTCTTTGCAGCACGCAGGTTACACATCATTACCAGATGTTGTAACAAAATTTTATGGCGCCATTGCAACTTTCGATGTTTACGAATCATCGAGTGCCAATGACGGACAAATAAGTTCTGCAGTCATGGTCGGTAATTACGAGTATCCTCATATTGATACTCTAAATATTATACAAGTTGGATGGAATGTAAGTTAGTTTGTCCTCTGATGTTACAACTTTTTGTGTCTAAAGTATTCATTTTCGGTAATTCTCACGTATTTTGTTTCTACTTTGTGCAGATTCAACCTTCTCTCTATGGTGACAACAAAACACATTTCCTAATAGGATGGTCGGTATGTAGTTAATTACCACATTTTCATCCCAGGGTTCAGATCATGTCTCTTTCAAGAATTGTTTTTATATGGGATTACACATCGCTATCATTGTGCTAGCACGGAATTAAGCCCAAACAACATTCTGCAAGATATCGTTTTAATCCTAAGAGACATCGGTTATAGCGCAATAAATTTGTATCCCACATAGTTGTTAGCATGTTGAGATTACTTTCATGTTCTTGGGAAAACAAAATTAGGTTTATGAGATCTATACACTATTGGATTTCTATAACCCATGATTTTCCTGGAATGTCAGACTGATGGATACTCATCAACGGGATGCTTTGACTTGAAGTGTGATGGATTTGTACTAGCCAAGCATGCTCCTATAACTCCCGGAGACACACTTAAGGGGAAAAGTAAGATGTCTTTCAAGATATTCAAGGTAGGGACGTCAACTTTCTTATAATGTTTATAATTTCTATTGGCTATTCAAACAGTTGGATTATTGCTCGTATGTGTTACATGGAAACTAAGAACTGCATTAATCATTTTTATAATAATTGAATGGAAAGTATTTTTACTTAAATTTTAGGACGATTTGAGTAAGTCCATCTATATAACAAGTGTACTTCAATCATTTCGCAGAGTAAAGACAACGGAGATTGGTGGTTACACTTTGCTCATGCCGGTCAGAAGTTTGCTCCCGTCGGATACCGGCCGCAAAGTCTTTTCAATAGTTTGAAATTCTATTCAAATTATGTAAGCTGGGGTGGCTATACTACATCTTATGGAGAAAAGCGCAGCCCGCCAATGGGCAATGGGCACTGGCCAGGACCAGACTCGGCTGCATTTCAAGATATGCAATATGTCAATGAAGATGAGACAACCTACCGTCCTGGTCCAATGCCCGGCCTTCAAAGTTGGGTAACCAACCAGGAATGCTACAAAGTCAGTGATTTCATGATTGACCACTTCAGTTATGGGGGACCTGGCGGTTGTACTAATTAATACTGCTATGCACTACGATATACTAGTACTACTATTATAATCAACAATAAAGACATTTTTCAAGTTATTATATTATTTTGTTCCTTTCCATATATAATATGTCTTGAGGAAAAGGGTCCTCATGCGAAAAACCAGTTCTCAACCTGAGCTCATATGCTCCTGGTTAAATAAAAAAATGAAACAGCGAATTTTTTTATGAAATTCTTGTAGAATGAACATGAACAGTGACCAAGAAGCGGCTATGCAACAGTGGCCAAGAAGCTATCTCGTTTGGCGATGCAAAAAGCGGCTGCAGTACATTAATACATCCTGCTATGCTATGCCGCAAAGTACTTGATCTTTCCACTAGCCCATTGCAATAGATCGCAACGGCCTTTAAAGCATTTTCGTCATGAAAATAAACAGGTACTAAAATAATAAGTCCAACTCGACGAGAATGAACCATCAACAGAGTTAGCCCGACAGGTAATAGTAAATAACTCAACTTATAGAACTCTCCAGCGAAAAGTGTTGCAATGTTTTGTGAAAAATCTCAGGAAAAAACAGTATAGACAAGCATTACTGACTACTACTGGTCACTTCATTGTTTCTTGCATGCGTTACTGCATCAAGCTACCAACCTTCAAGATACATCGATACATCGATCAGAGAACAAACATAGTTTGACGAAAGAGCAGAGCCAGCCAACCAGGCCACAACTTCTTGGTTTCTGTTCCTAAAATTAGCATAAATATGAGTAATGCTACATCTCCGGAAGAAATTTGCGGAATCATCTTACGGAAGCATCCGTGGCATCCATCAATTGGGTAGAGTCACGCTGTGGGCCCATGAGAATTCAGTCCGGTAGAACAGCAGCAGGCCACGCATGTCCGTAAGTTGATTTCCGTAACAGTTTGTCTGTAGACCCAGCATTATTGCATAAATATTTGGTCGATCCAGCTTTTCGCTGCTGGAGAGTCTCACCAACACACGCAGTGACCACCTTCAAGCCCTGGGCAAGTGCATATGCAACCTTGTCTCCAACAAACTGCATTCAATAAATGGGAGGCAAACCTCTTGAAGCAAGAACTAGAGAAGAGCAGGAACTTGTGACTGACTATCAAGACTAAATAATACAGTAAGAATCTTAGGAAATAAGAATTTACGCAAAACACTGCATTCACAAGTTACTGCTAACTTACTATGACAGATTTTGCAACAGAACAGCAGAATGACAGATCAGTTTGGTCTCTACCAAGTACTGTTGTAGAACAAGTACAAAAAGCTATCTAAATGTCAAGAACCCAACATTAAGTTGTGCTGAAAAATGCGGAAATATGATACATGGCCAGATGGCAAAGCTGTACTTCACAGACTGTGAGATTCAGATTAATGCTTCGTGATGCACAGGTGTTCACAGCCAAGTTCATTTTAGAGCTGGAGCCTGACAACACTACCCAGCGTCCATCTTTTCTCTCTTTTTTTTTAAAAAAAGTAAGCTTCTAGTTTGAATTACAGAGTAATCAACACCTCCACTATTTTTTACAAAAGAAGAAACAATGTGTCGGTAGCAAAACAGAAGTTCAGACCAAGAAATTGCTGGTACTATTATGCACATGGAGGTATCGCAACCAACCAGGCTATGGGAAGGGTACACTAAAATATATTAAATTTATGTCATATTCCATATGGTCCGAATGCATTGGCACACCCAAATACAAATTGACTAGACACTGGTGCCATCTCATCAACACGCCAAATACTGATGCTACAACATTCACAACTATGAGATACATAAGTCAAATTCATATACTATGATAGAACAACAGCACAACCATTTGGTAATAAAAGAAATACTCCATGTGATTTTGAAATACGTTCATTGCAAAATAAATACAATTACGGCAATCTTATCAGTGCATTGCAAAGAGTGACATATGATTTATTCTGCAGGACATAGTGATGAAGATGTAGAAAGACGCACCTCTAGACAAGAGTTCCTCAGCAGAGTCTGCATCACAAATAGCCCATCTCGAGCTGCTTTCGCAGGCATGTAGCCCTGTAAAGGTGCCCACATGGAAGAGTACAAATATCCTCGCCCTCTTCGAAATCATTGATGCAGTATAGGGCAGCTACTGTTCCATTGCTCGCCACCGCTGGTCTGGTAAGTTGTGGCCCCAAGAGATTTCATGATCTTCCTTGCTCTATCGTGCCGCCAAGCTCTTCGAACCAGCCAGAAACTAACAAGTCCCAACAGGATTACACACCAGCTGATAATGATGAACCACGGAACTGAGAAGCGGTGGAAATTCAGGCTCCAGTCAGAATCCCACTTCGTCTTCGCTGGCTCATGGAATCCCAGGCCCCCCTCCTGCGACTTTTGTGACTATATGTACTATACTCTTGACAATACGATAGTGGAGAAAGAGAGGTTCTGAAGTAGAGGTTTCTTCCTGTGTATCGTCAAGAGTATAGACAGAATTTCAGTGCTATGGAGGACCTTGGACATAATGAGAAAGAGAGGTTATGAAGTAGAGGTTTCCTCTTTGTTTGCCTCATCTGCTACCCACTTTGCAAAAATGTTTGTTTCCCGATTTGACACTCACAGAGTATAGGTATTGTAATTAAGGTACACGTCTCTTTTTCCAGCTTGTGACAAACACAAGCAAGCAATCTGATGAGCACCTACAACCTATCAGTGATTGTGATTCCACAAGCAACTAACTCAAGAATGCTCTCAGCTCCAAAGCTTGCAGGACTCTTAACATCCACAGTGTAAGTTCCTTTTGTTGTACCCTTCTGAAGTTCGGAATTCTCTACAGCTGCCACCTTTGAATAATTAGTTATCTAAATATGAAGTATGAACAAAAAAAAAAGAAGTCCTGCTTGTGTGGCTAAGAGCACAAGCGAATGCAGTTGAAATGTCATATGCCATGGGTTTAAGTTTAACAAGTATGAACTCGAAAAAAGAGCCTCGAATAGCAAACTTTCTAAACTATGGATAGAAAAATCTGGACTATTGAAACTGTCCATAGTGGACGACATAGTAGAAAATAACACATACACTAATAGTAGGACGAAATGCTTAAACATATTCGGAAATCATCACAATGCACTTGGATGTTCGACAGTGAGAGCACATGATAACTTCATAAAAACGTAGAGTTGGCAAAAAAAAAAAGTACTAATTATGCACCAATATATTGAGAATCTGTGGATCTCAGATAAGAGAGCATAACATGCAATCTGAATAATCAAGAATAGAATAGTACCAGAATTCAGTGTTGAGTATTCAGAAGACTAGACTCTTAAGTTTTAACCATACAAGATAACAGGATAACAGCCACATTTGCTACAAAATCATTCCCAATATCTCAAAGAGAGCTAAACTACCACCATATATACTTCCGTTTCACTTATGAGCAAGCAACCTGATACCTAAGTACCTAACACTCACTTCTGACATTAGCGTCACCAATTTCTCTTCCGAGAATATCTCAGAACTACTAATACCGGACATTTTTATTTTTATTTTTTTGCTTAAACCCAAGTATATATGGAACAATCATGTTTGTGAGAGCACATCACAATCACAATCAGAACATAGTAATATGCCCTGATTCGTAAGAGACCCTCTCTTTTATACACGCGTGCGTGCGTGACAGATGAACGAAGCAATCTGAAATCAATTTTGTCAATCTAAACAGTTCATCCACGTATCCACGCAACTGAGAAAACCAAAAAAAAAAATGTACTGGAGCTGCCCGGGTCTTGAACGCAACAGCCTAAGTTAAGTATGATCGATCCATACTAATCTCACAATCAGGGCTGGTCTCGTCCTGCAACCTGCAAGAAACACGGAAAGGGGCAGCGTTGAGTAGATATAGGTGTGACTCAAGTGAACTTGGTCAGCAGCACTGCGGCACGTCGCGGTGGTACGCGAAGACGGGCCATGCCGCTTCCACTTGCGCGCGTGCCGCCGTCGGCCGACCGTAGCGCGACGACCAGGTTCTCCGGTAGGCTTCAGTAGCTCTTCCTAATTGGGCTTCGGCCTTGTGGGCCATGAAACTTACTGGGCCGCCTGTGATCATGTCGGTGCTGGAGGCTGAACGCGCGCTCCATCCATGTGCATCTGCTCTGAAGTTGGTCTCCCCATGTACGCACGCGCGCGCGCGCGTGGATGCTCCTCACGACCGCTGTTGCTGTTGCATTGAGTCCGGCCGCGCGCGCGCAACGGTGGGACCCAAGGCGCGATGCTCCTTTCGGTCGACACGCGCTGACGGTCGATCGTGCTCGGTGAGGTAGCAGGCGTGCGCCACGGCTGGCTTGATCCACGTCAAATATCAACCGCGATGGCTCGCAACTTAATTCTTTTTTTTTTTTTGAGAATTGCTCGCAACTTAATTCAATTCCATCCATTCGCGCCTCCATTAATTCATGGCCTGCCATGTCCTGCACATACATTAATTAATTAATCAACTGATTTCAAGGCGCGCGCTGGATTCCTTCAGTCAGAGCCCTGCATGTGCACACCCTAATGAATTAATTTAATTTTTATCCTTTTTCCTATTCCCCACACCGGCCGGCTCGTTCCATCCACCGGACCTACCACTTGTTCTCCCGCGCGCCCAAATCAACTGCCAACGTTATCACAAGTTAATCAGGGACGCGGATCTACTAAAATAAACCCGATCGATCGAGAATTCTGAAAACGCTTGGCAGACGGCATAAGTGATCAACTCATCCTCGCCTCTTTTCTCTTCTCTTCTCTTCCACCCCGTGAACACACATTTACATTGACATTTTACGTTTGCGTGTACCTTAGTCGCGCTGCCACGCCCGTCCACCAGCCTGGTAGCGCAAGGGACCAACATCAACTATCGATATGGAATTCCTATATATGGTTCATAGTCAATCAAAATTTCTCAGACGCAAGTAAAATCCTAGTATCATCAGATTACTACTTCCAGCAAGTATCAATCAATTTACAAAAAGCACCAACACATGACATTACATGCTCTCGAATGACCTGTGAATGAAAGTGACCAGCACTGGGACAAACTACGGGTGGCAACTAAGAGCATCTCCAGTCGCGTTCCCCCAAAGCATCCCCAAAGCTATTTGGGGCGTCGGACAAAAAATACCGTTCCAGCCGCGTCCCCCAAAGCCGATTTTTGTCTGACGCCCCGAGCCCGTCCCCGTCCCACAGCGGACACAACGAAAAGCGGGGCGAAGCGACGCGGGCCCGACGCGTCAGCGACTCATTCAAGTTTGGAGAACTGGCGTGCACATCATCGGCAGCAACGGGAGGCACTCGAGCAGTAGGCCCGCCAACAACGTGAGGCGGCGCACGCGGCGTTCTACGCCCCTGGACCCGCAGCTGACGAGACCGCGGCGGCAACAGCGTGGCATGAGGAGGCGCTGGCGAACACCGTTGCGGCGTTCGATGCCTCGACGGAAGCAGAGGCGCGGCGGCGCCGGACGGAGGCGATGAGCCGGCGGTGCGATGATGAGCCGGCGGTCCGTCAACGGCGGAAGGCGATCGAGCGCCAGCAACAACTGGCGGCGGAGGAGCGTCAGCAGCGGGAGGTAGGCACCGCCGGGCGGTCAGTAGGCTAGGTTTAGATGAAAGCTAGCCGTTTTCATTCAAACTTTGTAATATATAATCAAATTTAAATGAAAACCTTTATTTTCGTGCACTAATATTCATTTGGGGGCGGCGTTTGGGGGACGCGACTGGGGAGCGACGTCCCCCAAACGCGGCACGAACAAAACACGCCCCTAACGCTCGATCCGGTGCGTTTTGGGGGACACGACTGGAGATGCTCTAAGAAGGTTCCATCTCCCGCCTATTCACAGCATTCTTAGAAGGGTTATCGTAACGGAATAACGGAATACAGTCCCAGCCAACAACAAAAAAATGTACAAAGAAGCTAACTGGTAGACCCACACATGTATCAAATAAATATCCGGTTTAAGGTGGACATTGATTAGGTCAACTAAACAAAGACCCAAATCTAAGCACGCATATAAACCTTATTAAACATTAGGAAATACAAGGCTGACCAAATGATCCCAAAAATCATATTTCAGAGACCTCGTAGTCAGTCTGCAACCACCTGAGCGTCTCTCCGCTGTGCTTGTGCCGTGTTGCCAATGACGTTTTGCCTCATCCCGGTTCCCCTCCGACGAAGCCTCTAGGTACCCCATGCTTCACACCCTTCAGTTCCTCATCCACATAGTATATGGTTTGAACCTGGAAGTATACAAGTTTTCAGCACATCGTTGGCATAATAAGCAGCAAACAATCCATATAAATTTTTGAGCACATCTATGCATACACATGTACTGCCTACGCACACAACAAGTCTGTATTTAGTGAAGCAAATTTCCATCTATACAAACCTACTTTCTCTCCTTCCTACATATTTAGTACCGACTCAAAGTCTTCTACTCCCTCCGGTTCATCCGAAATGATTGGATGTAAAGTGTCTGTAGGTGTCTTTTCAAGTCCACCGTCAAATCCCAGGGTGTCTTTGAGATTTTACTTCATTTACTTCTTTTTTTTGTCAAATTTGGACTAAAACCACCACAATTACTATTACAGATCCAAGCAAGTACCATTTTCTACAGCATTTCAAATCACAGATCAAATAGAGCAAGCAACCAATACTCGCACATCTCAACGACACATTCTAGATGCAGAAAAAACCCACCTCTCCTCAAGAGTCAAGTTTCTAACAAAAAAAATTTTTATACTAGCAAATCCAGTACCAAATCGAAAATGCTGCACGACCTTTTGCCCCTCTTTTTTAACACTAAAACCTGCACAGCAAACATATACATATATATGTATAAGCTCCAATTCAGACAATTAACACTAGCCCATACAGCACATACAAAGCACTTATATATGGTTCATGGTCACTCAAAATTTCTCAGACGCAAGAATAATCCTAGTATCAGATTACTTCCAGCAAGTATAAGATTATAAAAGCACTCACAGACATGTCACATTACATGCTCTTGAATGCCCTGCCCTGGGAATTTAAGTGACCATCACTGGGACGAAGTATGGAGGGCAAGTAAAGGTATGGTCTCCTGCCATTCACTGCATTCTTAGACAGGTTTCTGCACTGGAATACATTCCCAGCCAACAAAACACAAACACAAAAAAGAACTAGAAAGAAGCACACACACACACACACATATCAAATAAATATCCGGTTTAAGGTTGACATTGATTAAGTCAACTAAACCAAGACCCAAATTTAAACACGCATATAAACCTTATTAAACATTACGAAATAAGTCTGACCAAATGATCCCAAGAATCTTATTCCAGAGAGTACTACTGAACGAGAGCAAATAGGCAGTGACCATAGCAATAGGCAACAGAACAATAACACAGAGAAATCATCAGGGCCGATCGATTCGCTCTTGGAACATTTCGGACGCCGAAAGTTCGGCAACATCTTTGCTAATTTTTCAACATTTATCACATCACAAAGCAAACAAATAAAGCACCATCTCAAGAAGAGACATTTAGATATGCTGTTCCACTTCCTTGTAAAATTAAAAAATGATGACACATCTGAGCTGGAACGAGCTCATCGATTCATCCTCTGCTTCTTCTTTTCCCCTTCTCTTAGAGGACAAGATTCCAGATTAGCTACCACCAAACATATACAAGAACCATACCCTGGAACTAAACCAGCACGAATCGGCTGAATGGCGTGAACACACTTCAGCCATGGCAAGGTGGTGTCATTTTCAAACTCGCCGCAACGGCGAGACCAAACCGTCAATATACATAATTCATCTTTATGCAAAGAGCTAAAACAAGACACGTTGGAGATCAGCTACAGATCAAGCCCATGAGAAATAAAAATCTGTAGCTCAGGTTGACATTGATTAAGTCAACCCAGCCAAGCCCACACTGGAAAGGCACATCTTTTTCTATCTAAAACATTTAGCCCTCAGGCCAACATTCCGCCAACAGCCTAGGCAAGACAAAACCCATAAATAATGTTGCTCTTCTCACTTGAACAGAGGAGTTATGCTGGTAAAAATATCAAAGTTGTACCGACGGGGAAAAATAGCTCCATGTAACACAAATATCACATTTCAATGTTTGTTTCCATGGTACAAAGCGGTTTGGCCGAAAAACAGCAGTAACCAGCTGATTAGGGCCGCTTTTCACAACAAATACGTAACATCAAAATCAAAAAATCTGTTTGATGTTGGAGACAACACACACAACACGGCCCACAGGGCCGACTCGCAGAGCGCTTACCGGAGGGGAAAAAGACAAAAAGGGAATGAATCAGGTTCTAGCAATGTGTGGCTATTTTCACACGGACAAAACCAACATTCATAGTCAGATTGCACTATAGCACACAAACAACACGGCAATTAATGAATCGCCAAGGGTTGCACACCAAATCAACAAACCGGAGAACACGGCTCGCATGGCAGGCTCGAAGAACGCTTACCGGTGGACGAACTAGCCGCAGGGCATGTGGTTTCAGTCCACCTAGTCCAGCCAGCCAACGGCAAACATTCACTGGCACCCTTCAAGTGTGTCCATCCCAGGACACCTCATGCTCGAGGAAGTACTGGTGCTGTCCTCTCCGGTGACAGCTAAGCAAGGGTGAGCAAAGAAGCACGTCAAATATCAAGTGATGATGAATTGCACAACTTATGCATGCACGTAGACAGCGAAGCTACCACAGAACGTAGAGACACACACGGAAATATGCATGGAGGATGGAGCCCTAAACCTATGTGATGAAACAGCTATCAACATGTAGTAATAAGTAATAACAAATTTATCCTTCAATTGTAATCTCTCCGGCCCAATAATTAATATCCACCTTCAAGAGGATCCTAACATGCACACGTTGCTGGACACGTATATATCCTTAACACGATGTATATAAATATATCATTTGCCAATACTGAAAACTAGAAAAAGCATGTTGCATTATAAAAATAGACACGAACCTCCAAACAACTGATCTTGTCAAAAAGCTGATCTTATGGCATAAGCAAAAGTCTAGTTATATACATGCTGATAAGTATATTTCTAAAACGTTTAATTACCTCCAAAGGCATCTAGGAGCTCCTCGTGTCAGCATGTCATCCCTAGATGAAAAGGGTCTTTTAGTTTCAACTGAAACTGCAACATGCAGTATAGAAGTAATAAAGTTTCTGCTCACAAGTAAATACATGCAGGGCATCTCAAGTAGTTCAGTAAACTATGATCTCAAGAGAAATAATAACGTGGTATCATATTTTGAATATATCTAGTAAGCTAAAGGGATCACGGGAAAAAAAGAATAGGCCATGATTTTGCTCAGGTTTAGCTAAACAACCACCACGAGTTTTTCATTCAGTGCAGCAAAACAGATTGGAAGGGAGGGATCGATCAGATACAGTTCTAAAATCTCTACCACTTGTCGCTTCAAGTGAACTGCACCAGGAACACATACTGTTGAGGATGCTCTTCTCCCTAATGAGAATCTGGTGTGACAATGTGAATGAAGCCATTTCCCTGCAATACAAAAAACATGCAGATGAGACTCGGAATTGAGAGTTTGTTCATAGACTAATATGATTGCGAAATCTGCAAGAAAAAAGCTTGACTTGAAGCTTCATTCAACATCCAACGGAAAGCACGATGCTTGATGTCAAAACTTAGTTCTTTGCATTGCACTACACGATTACATTAGAAAAAGAATATGAAGGGCATGATATTTCGAATATACCTACTAAGGTAAAGGGGTCACATGAAAATTAGGCATTCTATTTTGTTTTAGGCAATACAAAGAACGCACACGATTCATCTACTATGTATAGAATGGCATAAAGTGATCGAATCTAGAAGTCAGACACAACAACAGTAAACATAAAGCAATTATAAAACTGGTTAGTTGTAGGATAGAATAGTATGCATCACCACATGTACACATTCTCCGTACATGCCAGAGAGAATGAAAATAACCTAACCACCATGTTTTTAGAAGCATCCTCACCTTTCTGTACAGCGGTACGGAAAAATCCTTGTGCTCCCTTGGCAGCTTTCTCATCACAATGCCTAGTTTAAATTAAAATCACGAAATGGAGGCATAAGCAAATGGCTAGTTACATACATGCAGAAGAGTGTATTTCTAAATCGATTAATTGCCAGCAAGGGCACAGACCACAGGGGAGCTCCTTGTGGTCAGCAAATAATCCCTGAGTGAGAAGGGTACTTAGTATCAATTAAAACTACAGCATGCACATATTTAAACATTCTTTTTGTAATTTTAAAAATGCCTACTCCTAATGACTAGAGGCCATGATTGATCTGTCGTTTGTTTCATGTAACAATACTGTTAAAATAACACAATAAGGTTTCAATTCTGGAATTATATTGGACAAAGAATGCATAATAATATGTAGTATCCCGGTAATCTTCTATTTATAAGATATGAACATAAAAATTTAGAGGATGGACACCCCTGTCTAGATTATGGAATTCAGTGGAATCACACCCAACTGCAGCTACGGTGACGTCCCAAATATCAAATAATACGAATTTCAGAACTAGTCACCTCTATGGTCCGAATGCAGAGAGCTAGCCTAGCAGAGCATAAGTGATGAAACACACCTAATAAACGAACAGGAATCTCTCCCGTCGAGTACCACCACTAACGAGTACATCAAGAGGATCATACATCATATATTTTGCCAACCATCATAAGGCCGTAGCCCTGCCTTAAATTAATAAGCCTGTGACGGGTAGCGATGCGGCGGTGTGCGCCTGGGTCGATGGTCGCTGGCCGGCTTCTTCAGGCGTCGAGGGCTGTGGGCGGCACGGGCTGCCGTTGTTCATCTCTGCCTCTGGTGGAGGTGATGGCGCGGTGATGGTGGAGGTGATGGCGCGCGGTGATGGCACGTGTCTCGACGGCATGGCGTAGCTGGGTCTCGACGATGGGCGTGTGACGGTGGACGAGCGTATGGAGGTTGCGTTGTTTGGTGTCGTCGGCAGCAGGAACGACGTAGGTTGTGCGGATTTTTTTTTCCTGAGGATTGCTTGGCGGTTCCATGGAGGTGACGGCTTCTGTAGCGTGTGCATGAGGTACTCGCTAAGAGTCTGCTAGACCGGATGTGCGCTCCCGTTTCACTTAGAGGGTGTCTCGGGGTATACGATATTCCCGGCTCCTGTTGGCATGTTTTCCATTCATTGTCAGGTGTAGGTGTTGTGTGGCGGCTTTGGGGTTCTTGATGTATAATCTTTATCAGACCTTTGCTGAATAAATTAATAAAGATGGCCGTATGCATCGATTGATGAAGAGGCACGGGCATAGCCTTCATTTCGAAAAAATTAAGGCCGTTAACAGGAACTGAAAAAACAGCAAGCACATAGAAAAAGGAATGACAAACAACTAGAGCTTCGAGTCCACTGCCCTGCAGTCTGGCTGAAGAAGACACGAAGTTGCAGAAGAAATGTGTCCTTGAGGTATTCATCATTGCCGAACTCCAGAGGCCAACTCAAGCCACAATGCCATCCGTTCCCACCTCCGAGGAAAGCTCCCTACCTTCTAGCCTCGGATCGAAGGGCGCCGCACCTGTTAAAAGGTAGAGAGCTCTCCCTCAGCACGCATGGGAATTGTAAGCTTGCTACTACAGAAGAAGGCTATGACACTCGCCGCACCACCATCCACAGAATTCACCTTCGGCCGCAGCAGCAACTACAACACACAGGACCAAGCTGTCGGCAGAAGATAGAGAAGATGTGGTGAAACCGCTACCAGCTACCTACTAGCCACCGCCGAGCTTGTCCACCAACCACTCTATCTCAAGGCGACGCCTCCAACAAGGGAACGGCGCCGAAGCGCCGCTGGCCAAAAACCGAAGCTTTGGGTTTTCACCCAAAATAGGTAGGTCATGGAGGAAGGGACTAGACCTCGATGTCGCCTCCAAGAAGGAGAACGGCGCCAACCGCGTTCTCAACATCGTGACCGCCACCATCAGCCAAGAGTTTCTCCCAGTCCAGAGCCCCTCTTCCGGCCGCACCCACCAATCACCAGAACGAGATCCATGGCCGGCAACGTTAGATGGGCAACACGGGGAGGAGCAACCATCTGCCAGTCAGCACCACCTCGCCACCATGGAGGGCTCTCTGCCGCCTCGCTTGTTACCTCGACAAAAAGAATGTTACCTACAGCCGAGGCCATGCATGAACCGTCGAAGATGTCGTCAGCTTGATGTCTCGGAAGTCAGAACCTGTCGCATACATGGTTGATCACCGTAACTCACGAGTTCTTGCTAGCAGCTAAACGAGTCCAATGTGTCTACACCACTATAAATCAATTAAGCTATCAGTGTAGCTTCAAGCTAGTATATTCTACTCACTATTTTCTTGTCCATTCTTTCTGTTCTACTATGTCAGTTCAAATTAACTTCAAACCATAGTAACCGGGAACTGATGGTGTAATATTGTTGGTCAAAAATATTTTAGAGCTAACATCACATCAGATTATATAGTTAACACGGTAATCAATGCCACAAGCCATTAGACTACCCACAATGGGAGTATCATAGGTAGTATCATGCATTTCATGCATGCAAAACGCTGATGTGGCACTGCAATTATGGACGAAAGAGAGGATACTAGTATCATAGGTAGATACTGTATCATAGCACATGCTACTAGAAAAATTAATGTCAAATAAATCTTGTACATATATTTGTATTGAGATTCTACAAAATAATTAATATATGGAGACTGTGATACTAGTATATGATACCATGCATTATGGAGATAGTAACATGTAGTAGTATCATACGCATGATACTTCTATATGATACTATGCATTGTGACTAGTCTTACAGGACCAGCTCTCGGCTAGAAAAAAAAAAGTGGCCGGATTGGCGAACGCCAATAATCATAAATTCATATAATTATTACCCATGCAACGCCCAACACTTCATATAGGCTCCGAGAACAGGTACTAACTTTCCAGTAATAGATTAGAGGGTCAAATTATTAAGAATACTGAATTTTTTCGATATGTTGGGAATGGTAAAGTCAGCCGAGAAATTAGATTTAATTTCTGAGTCGATTAATTTAGACAGTATTGTATGCTTTTTCACCGGCCAAAAATTACTTAGTGTCGCGAATCAAAAATTAATTAATGTCAAGGAATGAGAATTTAGTTATTATAAAATTATGAT
The DNA here is from genome assembly GCF_022539505.1 of Lolium rigidum. NCBI lineage: Eukaryota > Viridiplantae > Streptophyta > Magnoliopsida > Poales > Poaceae > Lolium > Lolium rigidum. The sequence continues at coordinate 39,431,301 of NC_061509.1, forward strand.
CTTTACATCATATCGGAAGTTTCGCTTGTGTTAGTTTCAAGTGTGTTTGAAGAAACTCATGCTCCTTTTAGTTCGTACAGTCGAGAAACTACTTAGGCGCTTTAGGAAACAAAATTGTTCATTAATTAAAGTCACTAATTAAGTAAATTCAAAAAATATAAACGTGGATGGAGGTCAGAGATTTCACATATTCAATAACTAAGTCACTGATAATTATGATTTCGCACTTACAGTGCAAAACCCCTTATTAGACGCCAACGACCCCAATTCTTGTAAGAACTTGACATCTTTTTTGAGGTTTCATGTTCATATGACCTATTACAACACAAACAAAGAATAAAATCACATGAAATTATACCACTCTCGATGGATAGCTAGAGGTTACATGTCATGGGTCCCACTGGACAGGGTTTCGATTCAAATTGCATGAGGAATGGTCATGGTGTAAAAAAGAAATTAAGATCGTTCATTAATTAAAGTCACTAGTAATTAAGTAAATTCAAAAAATATAAACGTGGATGGAGTTCAGAGATTTCACATATTCAATAACTAAGTCACTCATAATTAATTAAGATTTCGGACTTATAGTGCAAAACCCCTTATTAGACGTCAATGACCCCAATTCTTGTAAGAACTTGACATCTTTTTTGAGGTTTCATGTTCATATGACCTATTATAACACAAACAAAGAATTAAATCACATGAAATACCACTCTCGATGGATAGCTAGATGTTACATGTCGTGGGTCCCACTGGACATGGCTTCGATTCAAATTGCGTGAGGAATGGTCACGGTGTAAAAAAGAAAAACCAATACATAACTATGAAGTGGCACTTCCTTTGCAAAGTAGGACTATGGCGCGCGGATATTCTGGACTCATAGTGTGTAACCTCCAGCCACTGACCGATCTCTTGTAAGTACTTGTCCTCTTTTGGGTCTTTTCATGTTCCTAGGACCAATTATAACACAATAAAAGAGGAAAGTCATATGAATCACCATTTTCGACCGAAAGCTAATGGATAATATTATACTCACAAGGAATCACCGCTCTCCATAGACAGCTACAAGATAGACACCGAGGGTCCCTTGGAATAAAGTTTACGTGAAATTGCGTGAGGGAGGGTCAAAACTCTTATCCTTTTGATTGAGGTCGTGATATGGTCATAGAAGGGTGGTGTAAAAAAGACAATACACAACTCTGAAGTGACACTTCCTTCGTACTTAAATAGGACTATAATTCATGAAGATTTTAGACTTGTAGTCCAAAAAAAAAACCCACTCCGAAACCACTGACCCAACTCTTGTAAAGTGGTACCTACATAACAAACATGATTGCCCTGAACAAATATTTTAGCCTTATAGTGCAAAACTCCCACTTCGAAGCCACTCAAACAACTTTTGTAAGAACTTGGACTCTTTTGGGGTTTTTAGTGGTCTTGCGACCCATTATAACACAAAAAAAGGAAAGTCACATGGAATCTCTACTCTCGACTAAAAGCTAGGGGTAAACATCGCGGGGCATGCAAAATAGAGGAACACATGAAATCACGCCAAAAACCATCAAAAACTATTCCCTTATGGTATGAGGGGTCGTAATATGAGTATACATGGGTGTTTTAAAGCGGAGAAGCCAAAACACAACATTGATGTAGTAGCAACTGATTGATAAATATGATTATTTTGCAGACTAGTTCTGGATTAATGGTGCATAACCTCACTTAGAGGCCACCGTCCCAATCGATTCTTCCCTACTCCTGTAAGAACTTTTTTTTGGTTTGTCATGTTCTTATGACCTATTCTAATAATGCAAAGAAAAAATTCACTTGGAATCCCCAGTTTCGACGAGAATACAATTTGTAGATATCATGGGGCCCATGGAATAGGGTTTCACGTGAAATCATGAGATCAACGGTGGTAAACCCACCTATCTTGTATGGTGTCCTAATATGGGTATACGTGGGGTCCTAGAATACACGCCAATTAATAATTAATATGTCATTACCTCCCACCTTCGCTCGACACCGAGGATAGCACCAACAAACGAAATATGGAGTGGAATCCCACCAATCGTTGGTTGCCACATCAAGCAACCAGAGACCGTCACCTCTCCTCCCTCCACAACCCCCCAACCTCGGACTCCAAATTTGTGATTTAATTGTAGCATAACATTTTTGGTGACTTGAGGAAATATGTGTAGTACGTCAACCAAAAAAATTGCAAGCATCCATAAGTTTGATCATATATAAACCTTCCTATATAAATAGAATGATAATGATCTAAAATAGTCGGAGGATCGCGTATCCTCCAACCTCTGGCTCACGCATCTCGTGTGTGTGTCGCGATGGCCCACCTTATCTCTTTCCCTCACCACTCTTTTTTTACTTTGTTCCTTACAGGAACACCACACATCTGACGCTATCCCATTCTCACGCGGTCGTACCACCACCATGTTGGCTACCTAGCCCCACAACTCGCCGGCTACCAACATCCCCCTCCCCCCCCCCGCCCGCTTGTTCTCCCTCGTCTCCCCCGTGGAACCTCCGCACCTCATCCTCCGATACACGCCAAACGGCCGACGGAGCCCTCGCGTCTTTGTGTGGATTGCACAACATCGCCTCGCCACCCATGCGGAGACTCCCGCATCGTCGCGTTGTGCTCCACCGTGCGTGGATTCTAGCGTGACTCTGGTTTTCCACGCACTTCGCCATGGCGCGGCCACGCCAAACCTCTGCTTCCTCGTCGTTGAAGTTCTCCTGCGCATGCCTCCTCCCAAATCCGGCTGGACGACGACGCTACTCATCGAGGTGCGCCGCCACCACAACGCCTCGTCCCCCGCCTCTGGCATGGCCATGGCTACAAAGGTTTAGACCTTTTCTGCTAAGTCAGGCCACCTGTGGTGCCATAGCAGTCCGATGCTGCTTCGACCGCCCGCAAACGATGCTTCAAGGATCGGGCAGCAGTGCTACTAGTGGAGGACGTCGAAGGTGCCACATGCGACGATGATGTGAGTGGTGTAGAGCAGTGTTTCCTAGGTTGTCTGGTGGTGCTACCATCGGTGAGGCTCGGTGCTGCAACTGGTGACAACAATGCTACCACTTGCGAGGTAGGGTGCTACAAGGAGGAAGCGGCAGTTCCGCAAGGACCTCGCCGGAGATCTCGTAAAAAAATTCGTGATACTGCAGTAGAATAGATGATTTCATATGATTGTTATGCTTTTTTGCTATGAGTTTTTGGACAATATCTCCGACAAGGTCGGTTTGCTACAATAGTACATTTTTTTTTTGCTATAAGATCTCCAGTGAGGTATCCTGCCAGTCTCCTCGAAGTCTCTAGCGAGCTCCGTGTCCGACGAGTCTTTTTCCTTTTTGTTTTGGGTGAACCTTTTTTCAACAAAGCAAATGTCTGATTTGTGGTAAAACTGAACATTGAAGCCGATCTAATGGCTAAGAGTGGTTAGATCCGATGGCGGGAGACCTGGAGGCTAGGGGTTTTTGATCCTCTGGACGATTGTTAGCATGGTCAAGATTGCATGGAATAAAAAAATACTCATCAAACTCAATAAAATCGTGATCACGTTCTAGTAGCTAGCTCTCGTGGACTGGTTTATACACAACTTGATATAGTACTTGGCAGTTGGCACCTAGGCGAGTGAGTCATGGATGCAGAGGGGCCACTAGCAGATGAGGCACTAATCGTACGCCATGCAGGATGCCGGTTCTCTGTAATATGTGATGCTCAGGCTCAGCGTTCACGTTAGCGCGGGGCAGCTTCGCGGCTGATCGTCAACTGTGTCGAGTTGTTCGGCGTTACTTATTTCGTTTGACGTGGTAGAAAACGAAAGGAAATCCATATGAGGTAGTATATCTCCTCCGTGATTAAGGCAAATCAATTAAACCAATGCAAATATGTTATACTCAATTTCTCCACCTTCCCAATTCCTTGTCCCGAAAACCCAGCGGTGGCATGGCAAGAGTCCCCGATCCCTCCCTCTACATCCCATGGCTGCCGGCTCACCTCGCGTTCGTCACGCGGATCGTGACCTCATCTATCGTCTCTCCGCGTTCCCCGCTCAGCCCTGCTTGCAGATGCCCGCGCTCCTTCCCTATAAATTCCCTACCTTGTTGTGCTCTTCATCCTCCACACCAATGTCTTCTCATCCTTCCTCCACAAAACTCTCGTCTGCTTCAACCAATAGTCGCTGCACGGCATGGTGAGGCCGGAAGGCCATGCCGGCGGACATGACGCATGCTGTGTGCCAGACATGGTGACGACTGACGAGGTCACACCGATGCTTGTCTCCGGCGGCTGCAACCTGACACATCTCGATCTCCCTAAGACCTTAGTGATATTCTTGATCTAACTCAGCACAATTCGGTTTGGGTAATAAATTCTGTACTTGTAGTGCAGCGCTGGGAGATATGGTGATTGCTGCTGGAGGAGGAATCGGAGGAGATGTTGGCATGTTCCTGTAAGATCACTTGCCAAGCAACATGCAGGTTCATGTCTTTGCCTTCTTATTCATTCTAATCCCAGCATTCATCTTCTTCTCCATCGCACCTCTTTACTTTTCACAGCTTACTTGATAGGATTTTGAGGTTCACCAATGTAGCAGATGAGATTGCATTGATACCTTCACGAGTCATCAATCAAGAAAAAAATAGGAATACGAGGAAAAATTGTATTACTAGCCGCAAACTGAACCTTGATCTCTGAATGTTGTAACTCTGAAACGGTGAAACCACGTTGTCTCCCTTTGTAAATGTATAAAGTAGTTAGTATATGTTCACTTGTGCACTTAAGTTTAACGATTAGAATCTGTGAATCCTTCTAGTTAAAAACTCATCATATATAGTCTTGTTACGGACCAGTTCTTGATCTCTGAATTTTGTCCTTTTTAACCCCTCCAACTCTGTAACGTGGGCGAGATATACAGCTAACTGAACAAACGGCGACGCAAAAAAAAGTTTGAACAGAGGTATTTGAACCTGCGATCTATCTGACGTTTGGAGAGAACACATCCAATTGACCAGCGATACACGGTCCACTACACAGTCAACCCAATGCCGCCGCCGCTGCCCTTTTCTCCCCAATTTTCTGTCTTACTCCTGTGACGCAAAGACTCCACACGCCGATACTCACCTCGCCAGCATAACGTCCGCCGCCGCCTCATCTCCCCCAGCCCTAGTTTCTCGCCCACTCTCCACTCTCCATCAGATCGACCGATGCCACCCAAGTCTCGTCGATGGGAGAGGCGGCGCTGCCGTCGGCTGCCACACGGATGGTCATCGTCCGCGCCATGCTGTGAAGCCACATCGTGGACGAGGTTGTTGAACTGGTCGCCCGCAAGGGCCATAATGGCGACCTCGATGCCACGGTCTAGGAACTTGCCAACACTGGCATTGCAAGGTACTGACTTTAGGCGCGCTCGATTGGGTTGCTGATCAATGGAGACGTTTGGTTTTTCTTTGTTCCTCAAGATCTTACTGATAATACTACTTTGTTATTATCTAGCTCGAACCTTCTATGATTATTTCCATCATAAATCTGATAATTAGTTTGTTTACTGCATTGGTACCTCCCTCATTATTATGTAATTTGTTTATTGTCACAAAATGTGTAGCTGCTGTGTGCTCGACAAATTACTTATTTATTATTTAATCAACGAAGTAATGGAGCAAATATTACAATAAAAACTGTCATATGCATCCTTATAACAGTATAAGGTGAACCTTTGTGTATGTCATTGACAACACACATTTTCTCGTCTCTTGAGTTTGCAGCACATGAATTGATCTAATAACAAATCCATTATTACACTCAAAAGATAGATCTAATAAATAATTCCCGAGCAAATGACATAGCTGAGTCCGATTTCTATGGTACTAGATTTAGGAGTGGTCGAATGGATTGCTGCCTTACTGTTTGGTTTTGCTTTGTTCTGTCGGTGTTAGGTTTATCCATTGTAACTCTATTAATTTGGATGGACAACTTTGTTCAACAGTTGCGGTTTATTTTCATTTCTCGTATACTTCAAGAGAAGTTTATGTCATGAAGGTATAATTCAGTCTTTTTTATTTATGTCTTGAGGTGTTGAGAAAAGAATCCTAGGCACTTTATTTCCTCGGTACAAGCAAACTGGGAATAACCTTGAGAACTGCAAGGTATGTCCTTGTAAAATCTTCTCCTTCATTGAAATTCCTAGCATCTTCTCCTTGTTTTCTAATTTGTCTTTTATGTTTTCTGGTGTCAGAAGGAGTAATCAGAAGATCCACTTTCAGAGGAAAACCAACCAACCGTATCACAAGTGGTGTTATTGGTCTCAATGGTGCGTAGCCATGGTATAGTGTAATCTTCCTGTCATGATGGTGTTACCTTATGTTTCTGTGTAGAAATGCAAGAAAGGATAAGCTTTGAAACATGATAATGTGAACCAGAAATGTTTTATAATCAAATCCCATCTCGGTGAAAAATATAAAGCATGAAAAAACTATGAATTCCATCTTGCAAAAGTCCCTTGCACTATTCCTCGTCTCTTTTTCAGTCATATGCACAAATGATGATCTAATTCTGTGTAAAAAATTCTACCTCAGCCTATGATTGGAGTCCAGTCCCCGCAGCTAACTGACCTCTTTCGCTGATGATGTTCGACGGTGGCGCCCGACTGCATGGAGGCCGTGTATGCACAGGGCAGGAGGTCGAGCTGTGGCTTGCAAGAGCCACCACAGTGACCTTGACACTGGCGTTCAGGAGCTTGTTGACATCTGGTTCCAAAGGTACTGATTGCTGCCCGAAACAAACACCGTTTGGTTTTACTTTTTTCAGCATGTCTTAATTTGGAAGCACTACTCTGTTTAGCATATGTGGCTTAATCACACAGGCGGAAAGAGGTTTGTGTTTTGTTATTAAGCCTAGTGTCAGATTCATAGAAATAGATGTGTGAAGAAGAAAAATTTGCTACATGAGCATTTGTATGTTCATGGATACATGGCTTATCCAATTGTAGCAGCCAACCTTTAACAAAAATCTTTGAACCATTCGTTCAAATAAACACAGAGAATTAGGTTGTTAAATATAGGTTCTCGTATCATAGCAGTACACTGCAAGGCAGTTGCAATGCCAGGTAGAGACATCGCAATTCCGTGCAGGATAGTGGCACATACTATTTGTGAACTAAAAAGACTTCAGAACATATAAGTAGCAGCAGCAAAGACCATAGCTCCACATGTAAAGTTCCCAGGAACATAGGCAACGGGGCCAACTCTAGGCTGCCTAATGTGTGGGATGTGGTGGCGGTGTGCGGGATGCAGGAGGACTAGTGGGTGCCGCCTGCCCAGGTTGAAGCAAGACACATGGTTAGCTGCAAATTGTATGTCTGACCTCCATTCAATGTTCATTGTAGCAGCTATTAGTTATTATTCTTATGAACATTCTTTCTCTTTCAAGGCCATGATATTTTCCATATACCAGCTACTAGCACGTTTCCTAGAGGTGCTACAGCTAATGAATGAGGCTGACCTATAATTGTTGGCTATAACTATGCATATGATTCTGCAAAAGTTAAATTTTAATGTATGCATTTTGAATTTTTTTTGCCTTTTGATCATTAATTAACTAATTTGGAATATAGATTTGATGACCAACTATTTGATTCTTTGTTAAAAAAAGAGATTCTAAGAAAAGCTAGCACCATCGCATGGCTTTAGCTGATTAGCCTAGATTGCCCTTTTGTATTATAGTACTATTTTTATAGTATTTTTATTTGCATGTACACCAAGGTGGGGTTTTGGATTGCACCAAGTGAAACATGCTAAAGGAGGCGCACGCCGGTGACACCATTGTGCAGGGCTCATCAGCTAGATGTGTACAACAACATACACATGAGTACAAGGTCTTTGTGAGGACAAGGTGAGCCCCTATATCGCTTTTGTTCCAGATATTTGTGGAATCCGGGTGAAAAGGGACGCCTTCTACAAACCTGAAAGCACTGAGGTCAAACAAGCTCAATCTTGATATTTTATTAACAGGTCTAGTTGTTCCCCCGGGTCATCGGAGTGAAAACTGCAAATTTCGATGTCTTTTGGTCCTGTTGCGACAGAAAAATTGCATGTCTGACAGTCGAAGACACATGCTATCTAGCATGACATGTTGGCAGCTCATACAAGACTACCGTCACTTAGAATCATAGCTGTCCGTGCGATGTTATTTGGGGTAAGGTAGCTCTAGTGCTTGGTGTATGTTGCAATGCTGACGGCGTCTAAATGTTTTGCTCCCTTAAATCTCCTTTCGTGCTTTCGTATATGGTGGTGTGATGCCTGTTGTTTTTTCTGCCTAGTTATGATATGTTCCTGGTGTCTTTGTTTCTTATGGGATATACATTATGTTGTATTCTGTTGATGCAGTATTTTTCTTGGTTTTACTGGCTTTGTCGTGGTATGAATGCCAGCTTCAGTTTGCACCAACTGTGTTACTATTTTGTGTAGATCCCTGATGTAGGTTGTTGGTTATCTTGCATGTCTACTTGCACGATAGAAAATTCTGCTGTGTAAACCTTGATACTAGCCCTTCATACATGAGTTGTGCTTTAATTTCTGATAGATCCACTTCTTTCTCTTATAGGCCTTCTCCGGTTGCTACAAGCATTGTCATAGGATCTATTATTGGGGCTAGAATTAATTTTCACATATTGATAGTAACCTGATTATTGTGATTAAAATTCCTCTTCTTAATGCATATCTAATTTAGTTGAAGTTGATTTTGTACTGGCAAAAGATGGCGATGATGATAAATTTAAGGATCTTGTTTCTTTAAACATTCACAGGTGCTAAATAGGAGCTTTTGCCTTGCTAGGCTAGAGAGCTAATGATGTTAATTCATCCTTGGATTTATGCGCACTTTTATTTTCCCTTGTTTGTATTCTCTATTCAAAATAAAATTTAGCAGCCTTTATAGTATTTTCAATCCGCTCTTGCATTGCAAGTGATGATGAAATTAAGGCTTGTTTATCAAAATATTCGTAGTTGCCTCCTAAGAGCTTTGTCCCTGCCAGGATTGAGAGCTAATGCAGCTAGATTTTTCCTCGGATGTCTACTGCAATTAGATATTTATCTTTTCTTCCACTTGGTTTTATTTAATTTAGTGGATGGAAATGTATGCCCGTTAATGTCAATATCAAGGCTTGTTTCTGAAAACATTCACAGATGCCTCCTAATAGCTTTCGCCCAACCAGTCTTGAGAGCTAATGTTGTTACATTCTTCTTGGATGTCTGAGGCCATATTAGAGCTCATCATATTGTTCAGTGGTTTTTTCTTCTACAATTTTTTTTGGTCTTGACATTGTTTTGTTTCTCATCTATTTATTGTTGATAATAACTTGGCTGGACAATGATGAAAAACACTAACAAAAGACACCATCTTTCGGGACCGACTGGTGCACTCAATGTGCCATCCTGTCAAATCTGCAATATTGACATCAAGTTCCATTGATTTCCTCCAAAAAAAAATTGTTTCTACGATTCATTTGTAATTTCAAAATTATATGTTTTGTTCTATCTCTGTATTTCCTTTATCTTTGTTAGGGATCTCTGTTGTTTTATTATTGTCGTAATTGATCTATCTTGACTTCTGGAGATTTACGAGAAACACGTTGTTGCTTGGTAGGTCCAATGCTATCAATTCTGCAATTCTGTCATCTTTGGCATTAGATTTCAGAAGTCAAATCCTGATGTTTTGATTAGGTAGGTGATGTTGTTATTAGTGGTTGCTTATTTGGTTTGATTTCGCTACTTGGTTTAGTCTTAATAATTAGCTCTTCTTGTGCTATGAGTAAAATGATATCTTCAGTTAATATCTGGTTTGTGCATGCTCAACTTTTGTTGGCTTCATACCTTAGTGTAGGTAACAGTGGTGGTGAAGAATTTAAGAAACAAATCTGCAAGAAAAACTCTAGGTTGGTTTGTTTTGCTGGAAAACTCTCAACTATAAACCTCAGCTGCTTGTGTGTGTTTTGCAGGTAATTGATTTCACTCACATCACAAACAACTCATACAAACACCAGATTCTCGTCATCCTGCACGAACTCCGTCAGGAGTGTCGAGGTATAGAATTTAGAACTGAATCTGATAGAACCCCCTTCCTCTCTATTTTGCGGCACACCAATTGGAGTTGCTTCATGCTGAAATATTTCCTTGTCAGTTGTGAATGCGGCTTGTCTTCTTCTGCCCCATGATGGCGCTGATGCGGTAGGGGCTAGACTCGATGTGCCCATTGCTATTCGTAGCCTTTACTTTTCGGTGCCAGCCGAAGAAGAGTCCCATCTGAACTGAAAAAGTCAAGAACCACACCGGCGGCACTCATGGGAGATTGATGGTCTAGTGTCTAAGGTACAAGTACATCTTATAAAAAAATAATCATGAGAATATCTTCATAGAGTAGCTCCGACATCAAGCAATTTGTGTTAGTCTTAAGCTTTCCACCAATTACGGTGATTACCTGGTGCGACCAAAATAGTCATAGTAGTTTTTAGAAATCTCCTTGTTGTTATTTTCTTATGGTTTTTTTACCTAGCTAGAAACTGAAGCTTGTCCTACTATCGGGTCCTTCACCTTTAGACTACTTCCAGAGGTGTATGAAGCTTATTCCTGCTCTGCATTATCATAGGACTATGCAATATACTTCTTTTTAACTTGATGCACATTTCAATTGGAGTCCATATGATGTGGGTGGTATACGCGAGGAATATTTAAGAGTTCTATTTTCACTTGCTTTTAAAAAAGGGGGATTTATATTTTCAACTATTCAGTACCTATTTCTGCGTAATCTGAAGTTCTGAACATTATTATTGTGCAAGAGAAGAAACTAATAATAGTGGTGACACTTGCAGACAGTGGTAACAGTAGTATTAACCATGCTCTTAAGAGCCTAGATGTATTGCATGGTGGGAAAATACATCTTCTCCTTTTCGTGCATAGCATAAACACATTCCTTGTTCCGAACCTGATACCCTGATAGCGGTTGTTGTTTGTCTTTATGTCATTATAGGCAAGATGGCGACTCTGGTTTCTTATCATCGTCACGATGTACCATGGCTACAATCATCCTGAAGAACACCTCTTGTCCTTGTCGTAGACACCAGCAGCGGCCATGTGCGGGATGCGAAGGTTCCAGGACATGCTCAAGGAGGTGTGTTCGTCGGCCAGATGTGTACCACAGATGCTACGACGCCAACAATAACTTGCACAAGGTGAGCCTCTACATCACTTTCGTATTTGGATAATGCTCCATCCCTCAAGCATATGTCAAATGGTTGGTTAGGTAAAAGTAGAAAATGGATATAGGCTGAAATATTTATTGCTAGAGTGTTCATATCTCCTTTGCTTGACTTTCCTTTTCTGATATTGTTCCAAATATCCTTGCGGGTACACTTGCCAAAATGTTACTAGCCAACCATTGTTTAGCAGAAGTTTTTTTTTTCTATTTTACCTGGATTATGTGCGAAGGTGCTTGATATGTTTTCGTTAACGTAGACAGGGGTGAGAGAAAACAGAAAAATATTTGCATCGCGTACACCATGTAACTCAATTCTATTTCAAGTTGCAAGAGCAAAATTTTCATAGAAGTTGCTCTTTTGATTGGAGTTACTATTGGAATGGTGTGAATTCATACCTATGATTAATTTTTGTGCCGCCATCGTCCTATGCTACTCTTGGCTAGGCCTGACAGAACCTGCACATATCATTACCCCCAAAACACATGGGTGTCGTGTAAGATTTGTCTTCCCTTGAGGAGACATTCTAAGAAGAGGATGAAAAGACTACCCTTAGTTTGACTATCGATTAGGATTCTGGAATTAAGAATTTTAGTTTTGAAGTGTGATAGCGAGCTTGTTTTCTTAGTCTGAAGCAGAGAATCTGGGGTACCCATTTTTTGGTGGATAGCGAGCTTGTTTTCTTAGTCTGAAGCAGAGAATCTGGGGTACCCATTTTTTGTCACCGAAACATCCCAATCATTAATTTCCGCCCCTTAGGATTGGACTTTGGATTTTGTGTTGTTCTATGCGTTAATGGCCTAATGATGTTCTCCAGGTAGATTTCAGGCGGAATACTATGATTGCAGACTATGGCCTCGTCAGTTTTTTTTAGCCTTTAGCTCAACATGTAAGGTGTTTGCAGTAATAATTCCATTGATGTGTACCTAAAGGTAAACTTCTTAGCTTGTTGCTCTATCCTATAAGAAAATTGTTGCTATGCACTATCTCCGTCTCCATTTTGAAACGGCTGGTGTAGTGCTTCCAAAATACCTCTCCAATGTTGTATTATGTCCACGCATGTCATGACATCACCAGTTAAGTTGTAGCACCAACAACTCGAGATAAATTTGCACTTGAACAGAAACATCAAAACTTTACCATTGTTGATGTTGTTTAATCATGTCCTGTCATGTTGGCAGGCGCGACAAGCTGTCGAGGCCTTCCGCTCCACGTGGTGCTGCAGGTCCTCTTCAACGAAACTTCAGCTTGTTCTTCCATTGTTAGGTGACTGTGTTCTGTGATAATCTAGAGGGAGGATCGTAACGGCGGTGTGCGACAGTGTTGCCATCATGACGTAGAACTAAGTTGGTGCCATCTGGGTCACCATGGCAGCGTGGAGAGGGATAACCAGGGCGCTAAGCGCTGGAATGGACTTCATGGGTCTGCAGCTGACAGCATCACTCGAATTTTGTGTGTGTAAACCTATTTTGTCCGGTCTCTAAATATTTTAGCTAAATGCAAGTTGAGGTCCTGGATTGAGCATGACCCAAGCAACCTATTCAGCTATGGAGAAATGTGATTTCGTTGTTATATTATTGGCAATATTGGACGTTGTCACTCATTTTGCAGCAATTTAATATGATTCGCATGCCTGTTGATGTGTGATGAAGCTTTTGGTAGCTTAACACTAGATGGAGTCGCCCTGGTATGTGATAGATATTTTCCTCACTCATTGCTTTGCATTTGTCTGATGATGTAATAATATACATTCGAACTTTTGTTAACCATATTTTCTACCTGATGGAACAATAATATTGACTCCTTGGGAGAGAACACAAAGGAAAAGAATTCCCTATTTAACCGTGGCAAGTTTTTCAATTCACCTTTCGGGAAGAAATAATATCTACTTTGTCTACTGCCAAGAGCATGTCTTAAGGGTCACCTTTTGTAACTGTTCTTTATTCCATCTTCTATAATTCACAAGGAGAGCACGAGCTAGTTGCGGTGAAAAAGCACCATGGGAGGGAGATACTCGATCATTTAGCTGGTAGTTCCACGATATGACACACCTCGTTTGAAAAAGCACCACACTTAGCCGCTACCAAGGTGTATATGTCCCTCTTCTGCCATTGAGCGTATCCTAACTGTACAAGGACAACAAAAAATTGTGACTAGGTGATCAATTGAGTTGTAGCTACGCCGTCGCCGCTGCCACATACAAGATGACCGAGGCCTGAACCTACGGGACGACCCATCAAGCCACATACGAGAACATCACGGCCACCCATCAAGCCACCGGCCTACGACAACAGCACAGTGATAGATGTCGGTCGGTCGTATGGTGGCCACAACCGGTATAATCACGGCTAGCAACGCCATGGTCGGAGACGTCGGTAGAGTTGAAATTTTGAAGATTATGACGCCCTTGTAAAATTTTCGTCCACTAGAAACATATCAGAAAAATTGTGACTTGATGATCCATTGAGTGGTTTAGTGAAGCTACGCCGTCGCTGCTGCCACATGTACAAGATGACCGTGGCCTGAACCTACGACATGACCCGTCAAGCAATGTACGACAACAACATGGCCACCCGTCAAGCCACGTACAACACCAACACGGCGATACACGTCGGCCGTATGGTGGCCGCGGCCAGCTACGCCACGGCCGGCATAATCACGACTAGCAACCCCATTGTTGGATACATCGGTAGGGTTGAAATGTTGAAGATTATGGCGCCCTTGTAAAATTTTCGTCCATAGGAAACATACGTACGGGAGGGAGAGACTCCAAGATTCTAGTGAGGGACCTGCTAAATGCGGATCGTTCACCTCCTTATTTTGCTCGCAGTTTCCATGAAATATGTAGGAAGTTATTTTTTCATTGGAAGGAAACATGGGAGAGATTGCTCCTTGAAATATGGAGTGATTGCCGTGAAATAGTTATGAGGGAGGGAGGGATGAGAATCGGTCCATCATACAAAGTCTTAATATGGATAGAGATCAGCTCCTGGCTTCCATGCATGCACACGCCCATACGAATTTGCCGTTTCCCCACCCCACGGGTGGCCAGGTCAGCGATCCACCGCACATGCATCTGAGCCATCGCTCTTCTTTTTCATCTCTCTCCTCTCTAACAGGCAGCAAAGAGAGGCGAAAAAATTAGCGGCAAAGTTTGGCGCCAAGTTTTTTAGAATTCCAAGGAAAAGTCCTAAATTTTAGTCTCCCACGGTCTATAAATATGAGGAGGGGTGAAATCTACGCGTGCGTCGCGTGTGACTTAGACTTTGACTCTTGCTCGGGTCGGGGAGGGGAGGGGAGGGGAGGGCTCACACTCTGGATCAATTTGTCATCAGATGCGATGCAGCGGCAAGGGTCCGTGTTACTGCCGTGGAGATCAAGGCCGGAGGATCCAACTCCTTAGATGGTCAACATGCATCAGGTACTAGCATGTCGATCTAATTTCTTTGTGCTTGTTTGCCTGGTTCCATCCATGAGCCGCCATTGGAGATGATTTTTTTTTGAGTTGTCTTGGTTTTCCCTATGGATGGTGTGTGCACAGTACTAGTTTGTCGTGGCTACATCCGTGTTTGCTTTTTCCGCACAAGATCGATGGATGGAGCGATGCCTCTTTTTCGTTGCTGAGTTGGCGTACCAAGTACTGTACTAGGAGTCGGGCGGGGAAGAAAAGGGAGAAAGGAAAGAGATGACATGGGCCAAATACTAGTTCTTGATTTTTGATGCCGCGATCCACAGGCTCTATATATAGCTATTCTAGAACCACTCTTAAGGGGGGTTCGAGAATAGTTGGGCTCTATATATATACTAATTCATTTTAGGGGGGTTCGAGAATACTAATTCATCTTCTCGTTGCCGTTGTTGTCGTAGATGATTCAGCATATGTGACACCAAGGCCGAGCTGACAAAATTTGAAGTCCGGCACCGCGGCCCCAGGGAGGGCGAGGGTTTCCACTCGGTAGACCTCAACACCTCCAGCACAGTGAACGGGCCACCGCCCTAACGGCACCCGCGCCACTGCCACAGAACACTGCTCGCCGAGAACCACGCCGCCCTCACGACCGTGGCACCGACCAGCTCCTGAGCTCCTGGCTCGCCCGCCAACCAGCGAAGCTCCCACCTTTCCAGGGCCGCCGCCCCGGCGTCCAAACTCTTCCTGCTGCGAGACCGGAGAAGACAAGCACCATATCGCGAGGGGAAGGAGCTGCAAACCGACAGCCCCCGTGACTGCCGGGCACGCCAAAACTGGAGACGGAATGAGCCAAAGCCCGGGGCCCCTACCCTGGCCCGCAAGCGCGGCGGCCAGAGAGCCCAACTAACCAGATCCGGAACGCCGCATCGCCGCCGCACCGCCGCCACACCGGGAGGGCACCACCAGCCAGATCGGCAACCAGCAGCCCCCAAGGCTGCGGGTGCCCACAGATCTGGGGCGGAGGTGGATGGGGTCGAATGGGGCGCGGGCCCCTGCCTCGGCCCGACTCGAGGTGGCCAGATCGAGATCTGGGCCACATAACCCAACACCTCGCCGGGATCCTCCGTGATGGGGTGGGCGAACGTAGCCGCCGGCCGCGCCCTGCCGCCCCTGGCCTCGTCCGCGGCGCCCACGACCTCCACCTTCCTGCAGCACCTCCGAGCTCGCGCCGCCCGCCTCAGGCCGCGCCGGTGAACCGTCGCCGCCGCGGGCACGCTGGTACCACGTAGTCGCCACGCTGTTGCAGCGCAACCTCGCCGCCGCGCCCTACCAGCACGGCGCCCTCACCGGCCGCGAAGACCCGCGCCGCCGCCACCGCGCGAGGGAGCAGAGGAGCCCCGCCGCCGCCGACGCCGCGCGGGCTTTGCCCGGCGACACCCTCAGGCGGCGGCGAGGAGGAGGGGGAAGGGTGGGGAGGGGCTAGGGAGGGGCGCCGCCAAGGAGCTCCCAGGTCGCCCGCGGGGGCGACGCCAGGAGCTAGGGTTTCCTGCCCACAGTGTAATTTCCTTTTGTTGTACCCTTCTGAAGTTCGGGATTCTCTACAGCTGCCACCTTTGAATAATTAGTTATCTATCAATGTGAGCTTTATGATTGTATCATATGAAATATGAAGTATGAACAAAAAAAAAGTCCTGCTTGTGTGGCTAAGAGCACAAGCGAATGCAGTTGAAATGTCATATGCCATGGGTTTACGTTTAACAAGTATGAACTCGAAAAAAGAGCCTCGAATAGCAAACTTTCTAAACTATGGATAGAAAAATCTGGACTATTGAAACTGTCCATAGTGGACATAGTAGAAAATAACACATACACTAATAGTAGGACGAAATGCTTAAACATATTCGGAAATCATCACAATGCACTTGGATGTTCGACAGTGAGAGCACATGATAACTTCATAAAACGTAGAGTTGGCAAAAAAAATGTACTAATTATGCACCAATATATTGAGAATCTGTGGATCTCAGATAAGAGAGCATAACATGCAATCTGAATAATCAAGAATAGAATAGTACCAGAATTCAGTGTTGAGTATTCAGAAGACTAGACTCTTAAGTTTTAACCATACAAGATAACAGGATAACAGCCACATTTGCTACAAAATCATTCCCAATATCTAAAAGAGAGCTAAACTACCACCATATATACTTCCGTTTCACTTATGAACAGATCTGAAGCCAGGCCAAGTCTTCCAAAGCAAGCAATCTGATACCTAACACTCACTTCTGACATTAGCGTCACCAATTTCTCTTCCGAGAATATCTCAGAACTACTAATACCGGACATTCTTTATTTTTATTTTTTTGCTTAAACCCAAGTATATATATGGAACAATCATGTTTGTGAGAGCACATCACAATCACAATCAGAACATAGTAATATGCCCTGATTCGTAAGAGACCCTCTCTTTTATACACGCGTGCGTGACAGATGAACGAAGCACTCTGAAATCAATTTTGTCGATCTAAAGAGTTCATCCACGCATCCACGCAACTGAGAAAACCAAAAAATGTACTGGAGCTGCCCGGGTCTTGAACGCAACAGTCTAAGTTAAGTATGATCGATCCATACTAATCTCACAATCAAGGCTGGTCTCGTCCTGCAACCTGCAAGAAACACGGAAAGGGGCAGCGCTGAGTAGATATAGGTGTGACTCAAGTGAACTTGGTCAGCAGCACTGCGGCACGTCGCGGTGGTACGCGAAGACGACGGCTAGGCCGCTTCCACTTGCGCGCGCGTGCCGCCGTCGGCCGACCGTAGCGCGACGACCAGGTTCTCCGGCGGCGAGTCCCGATCCGCCGCCAGTAACGCGCCGGGGAACCAAGAGAGCGCGGCGACCCGGTGGGCGCGGCTGATGCGGAGGCATCCCCAGGCATTGCGGTCGAAGGGAGTGGAGCAGAGGGTGTTTTTTTTTCAGATGGAGCAGAGGATGGTGATTTCCGTAGCCATTGCCAGTGTCACATAGAGATCATACCTGCCCAACAGGCCGGGCTTTTGCGTGCCGGCCCGGCAGCACACGAAAGTAGCCCGGTACAGGCCTGGCACGTCACGGGCCAGTGAAGTGCAACCTCCACCCTCCACACACTCCACTTAACCACCAGACCACCAGAGTTCATGATACGATAGTTATTTTATAGGTTCTTTTGATGGGCCGACCAGAAACAGAATCTGGAGGAAAAAAATGGATCAGAATGGGCCCTCACGTGCTAAATGGGCCGCATGCTGGCCCGGCAGAGCCTGGGGCTGTGCCCGAGCCTCGAGGCCAGGCCCCCGTGCCAGCCCGACACGGCCCGCCAGGTAACGGGCCCTCGCTTGATGGATCGTGCTAGGCCCGTGAACGATAGTGTCGGGATGGCCCGTTGGCTAGGTATGATAGAGATCCAACCCATGGCTTTTCACAAATGTACCTGGTGGGGAAAAAGTGACCGGTCTAAAAGGAATTTCATCGTTTTAAAAAGTCTAGTATTTGTCGAAATCGATCAATCTCTGATTGTGCTTCATTCCAAGTTTTACGAATATTTCAAATACTATTATATTTTACTTTGGCTAGTCACATCGAAGATCCAACCCATGGCTTTTCAAGAATGTATCCGATGGAGAAAAATGTCAGTCTAAAGGGAATTTCATCGTGTGGGGAAGTTACAAAGTCTAGTATTTGTTGAAATCGATCTATCTCTGACTGTGTTTCATTTCAAGTTTTACGAATATTTCAATTATTATATTTTACTTTGGCAACCGCTAGGCGTTAGCCGGCTTAGCATAGCCAGTTTGACTATCACATGACCTTCCCATTTGTTGGTGGACCCAATCATTGTTACAAAAATATCTACGCAACATCGTTCTACAACAATTTTTGAATCTACAAAAACAACAAATTTCCATTTGTTTGTAACAACCCATCAATAAAACATGTTACCTTTGCAGCAAAACACATCAACACATCCAACATATGTGCACTGCAAATCCAACATTTTTAAACATGTTTGCAATATTGGAGAAACTCATTGCAACATACATTAAAAATAACATTGCATCATCCGACTTCTAAAGTCCAACATTTGGGCAGCTTGTAATTGATGGCCTCCATTTTTTTAAAAGAAATACGGTAGGAGAGTCCCTTCAGCGAATTTTCTTTTTGAAATAATAAGAACTCAAATCTGTATCTATGGGGACTTGTACATGTGTGGTTGGGTTGTACATCCATTTCCCTAACCAAGTGATTGAGCTAGGCTCACTACTTACGATGGCCACCATTGCGAGATCGGCCATAGCATTCATGGCAAGCTCATCGGTCGTCACGTGCAAGGGAAGATCAACACCATTAGCATGGTGAGAGAGAGAGAGAGAGAGAGAGAGAGAGAGAGAGAGAGAGAGAGAGAGAGACTGTTGAGGAGAAGTGTCGGTGCTGGCCGGCTAACATGAAGCAGTGGCTGCAGCGACGCTGAGGATATGCATCAATGGCCAACACGCTAAGATGAAAAATAGCCATGGAGGTATTGGAGGTGTGGGTTGGAATCTGGGAAATGGGTTGAAGACGGGGTGGAAAACGCGAAGCGGGAGTTGGATTGGATGATGCGTCAGCGCATCAGCCAGTTGAGAAATACGTTCTCCTTTTGCTTTTTGAGAAGTTCGTGCAAAATAATTCTAAATCATGTTGTGATAATTCTAATACATTTTACATATTCCAATATTTATCTAACTGTGTGAACCAAATTCCCTTGAACATGAAATCCCCTATTTGTAAGCCACTACATATTTGTACGCCGTTAAATATATGTTGAGAAAGAACAAGGAATTTGTGTCCTTTACGAATTATATGGGCCTGGTGTTTCCGGCTGGACTACGGCGGCGAGGGGGTCGCGGGTAACCGTTGGGCGGAGGAGAGGGGTTGCGGTATCTGTCTCGTCCGGAGTACATCGCATCCTTTCCCTTTCTTGGATCCGACGGAGGCGTCTGTGATGGGACGGGGATCGGATTTGGGTGTTCCCTGGCCCTTCTTCTGCGCTCTGAAGATCCGGTGTGTGATTCATCGTCGGGATGCCGATCGGCGCGGGCGTCCTTCTGCGCGGTGGATACACAGTTATCCGGGTTGGATTCCAACCTGCGCGAAGTATCTGCCTTGCTCTGCTGCTGCATTGCTGAGGCGACAAGTGTGCGGAGATGGTTGATATCAACTTCTTCGTCTTTCTTCTTCAGCAATTCCGCTGCTTTCAGCATGTTGTCCTTTGGAGTTTCCAGCGGCTGGTGAACTGCGGGCGTGTTGAAGGCTATCCTGCGAGGCGGAATTGCTTCTCTGACAATACGATCAGCCTCCGCCTGCGCGTAAGTCATCTTTACTTCCCACTCAGCCCTCATGCTCTTGACGTGCTCGAGTGTGTTAGTAATCTCGCGGTCCTGTCTGTCGAAGTTTTCCAGCCAGTGCCGCATGATCTCGCCCTTCCTATCTTTAGTGCAGCTTCGGCGTCGGCGAGCCTCTTGGCTGTGGCCAGCATCTCCTTTCCGGCGGTTTCTAGAGCCTCCGGATCCGCGGCGTGGCCCGGAGTTATAGGTGTGTTAAGAACTGCTCGCGCGGCCACCTCTTCTGCTGACAGGATTTCCTCCGAAGGGGAATCCCTTTGGGATCGCACCCGAGACATTGGAGATCCTTGTTGGGATGGCTCAGATTGGCTAACTTGGTCTCCAGATCCGGTTTGTCCCAGCGCTGCCACCGTTGCGAGAACCTCGCTCGGCCGGGCGGAGTTGACCTCAGGCTGATCGCCGAGACCATACTCCTCCAACTTGCGCACGAAGTCATCAGATTCCATGGACGGGGTGTCTCCGGAAATTGGGCTCAGATTGCCCAAGATCGATTCTTCGACCGGAGCTTCGCTTTCTCCGACAGGCTGAGCCCGATCCGGATCTGCGTTGTTTTCCGGGCCTCGACCTGCGCGGGACCAGCTCCGACTTCATGAGGGGCGGTTCCGGCGGTATGGGCCAAGAAGTGTACGAAGTGACACCTTTGCTTCTCTAACACCCGGGAAACCCGGGCGGATCCGCATTGGTCTTCCACCTTTGTTTCCTGCTCGGGGGCGGATTGGGTGGGTTTTGAAATTTCCGGATCTAAGGCGGAATCTTCGCTAGGAAGTTCCAGCCGACTCGGATCGGATCTTCGCGACTCGCGTCCCGCTCAGCGGCGGTCGCGTCGGCGCTACTTACCGATGGGTTTCCGTCGGAATCGACGGTTTCCCCGATGAAGATGTGTATGCCGCCAACTGGGACGATGGAGAGCTTGACGGGGTCGGTTTTAGCCGGAATCCAACATTCATCCGGAGGGACGATCGGCAGATTTCCGGCGTAAAGGACACGCCCTAGCGGCGATGGTGTCGTCGTAGCTTCCCATGGCGGAACCCTCCCGGTTCCGGCCTCCGGACGCCGCAGGCCCCACGGTGGGCGCCAACCGTCGTTGCCTAATCGACGGTACCTCGGAGGAGGGATCCTCACGAGGGGAGAAGAAGTAGGGGCCATAGGGCGGAGTGCACACGGGACGGTGGTACGCGAGTTACCCAGCTTCGGAACACCCGCACGATGACGGGGCCTACCGCCGCTTGTCCGGAATTATCTGGGCGCTTTCGCGTTGTTACAATGAGTTGTGGTTGTGCCTCTAGGGCTCCCGGGATCCGGCTTATAAAGGCGCACGGATCTAGGGCTTACATGTAGAGTCCTAGCCGGATTACAGACAGCCTAACTATGGTACAATATCTTGCCGTGCACGTCACGGATCCGCCTTCCATATACGTCGTACTGGATCCGGGTTCCTCATGGGCCTCCATGGATCCGGGTCACTCCTATGTTGGTACGGATCCGGCCTGCTGATCCTGGGCTGAACTTCTTCCTTCATGATCAACAGCAACTGGGCCGCCCGATGGGCCACATGCCTCATCACCGTCTGTGGGCCACCCGGGCTTGCCGGATCTAGGCACTGTCGATGGTACACCTATGAAGTATACCCACAACAGCGCCCAGTTGCCAGTAGACACCACAACACTCCGGCCGTCGTGAATCCGCACCTTCCGTTCGTGGGAGCACAGTGGCACTGGAGCAATGTCACTCTAGTACCACTGGGTCCTGACTGCTCTTTACAAACAAGGGGATCAAACAGGGAGCACCACCAGAAAACAAACATTTGATCAGATCAGCAAATGGATTTTACTTGTCAAAATGCAACAAGTGGACAAGTGCTCATGAGAAAATCACAAATGAGAACCCAGAAAGAACAGTTGCTCTAAACTGAGTTATGTTATTTGTACCCGCGGTATCCAGAAAGCACATTGGTGGGATGAAGGAAATAGGTTCTACTTTCTTGCAGGATAGTACAAACCTTCCCATGTCTTTTCGAGAAAATG
Source organism: Lolium rigidum (assembly GCF_022539505.1). Lineage (NCBI taxonomy): Eukaryota > Viridiplantae > Streptophyta > Magnoliopsida > Poales > Poaceae > Lolium > Lolium rigidum. The sequence goes on from NC_061509.1 coordinate 39,453,416, forward strand.
ATGAAACTTGTGTACATTTCTCGCTGAGCGATTACCTGTAGCCCTGACAAAAGTGTAACAGTTTTCGAAAAAAAGTGTAACAGTTTTCGCTTCATGAGCCGTTCTGCCCGATAGGCCAGGCCCACTAAAACAATCCCCAAATCATCGAAGCCAACCAAAGCAAAACGAATTTCTCCGGCCGGCGTTCGAAAAAAAGAACCCACGAAAAATCCGCAAATCCACTCGCGGCGGCGCGGCCTCCCGTTCCTACGGTCGGCGGGCGGCTTGCGACGGCAGGGACGCCAGGTTGAGGCGGCGCTGAGCACGCACGGGCAGTGAAGTGAAGTGCAGTGCATCCGTAAGTGCTCGCCGGGTCACAGGAGGAGCTAAGGCCTAACCGCCCACTCGCCCGGTGCTCAAGGTGTTCGTGCAATTGCGTCGCCGGCGCGGCTCGGTCCTGCTACTGCGAGCGCGACCAGCTACACGCAGGACAAAGAGAAGTGAGTCCTTAGCTCGCAGACCATGTCATCTCTGGTAAACCGGACACCGCCCCCGGCTCTGCCCGGCGGCGTTTCACCACCAGCAGCGGCGTCAGTGGTGACATTCGGCGCCACATGGCTCCGTAGAAGCAGCAGCTATGATCTTCCTACTCGGTCTAGAGCTCTGGTCTCTTGCACGGGTTCTTCCAGTGGAGGTATTGCCAAGGGTAAGCAGCAGGCTTGCCAAGAGAACGCCGCTGCTGAGAACAAAGACGGGGCTCTGGGATGGAGCAAGGACGAGATCGAGGCCATCTCGGCGCTTTTCGCACGGCCGATGCGCCAGAGTCCGCTGAAGCCCCCGAGCCCGGCGACGCGGCGGCCGCTCCCGCTGCCGCAGCCCCACAACGCAAGGCTGCCCGCCGCGCCGGCGCGGAAGCATCACGTCGGGCTCCCCTCGCGCTCCTCGTTCAGCGGCCGGGTGCGCAAGGACCCGGAGGTCCTCGTCGGGATCGCCCGGGAGATTTCCGCGCTTCCGCCGGAGTCCGACGTGTCCACGGTGCTGAGCAGCTGGGCTCCGTTTCTCCGGAAAGGGTCCCTGTCCATGACCATCCGGGAGCTCGGCCACATGGGGCTCCCCGAGAGGGCGCTCCAGACGCTGTGCTGGGCGCAGGCGCAGAAGGCCGTGCCGCTGTTCCCCGACGACCGCATCCTCGCCTCGGCCGTCGAGGTCCTGGCGCGCTACGACGAGCTCAGGATGGAGTCCGCGCTCGAGGAGTGCGTGCCGTCGGCGAGGCGCGCCGTCCTCGAGGCCATGGCGAGCGGGTTCATCGGGGCGGGCAAAGCAGGCCTCGCGCGCAAGGTGCTCGAGCTTGCCAGGGTAAACAATATACCCGACCGTATCTGTGGCGGTACGTGGCTGTGGAGAGCCTGTTCAGCTGGTTCAGGGCGTCCGGCAGGAACCCGACCGTGGTGATGTACACGACGGTGATCCACAGCCGCTCCCGAGACGGGAGACACCGGGAGGCGTTGGCCCTGGTGTGGGAAATGGAGCAGGCAAACTGCCTTCTTGACCCGCCGGCATACCGGGTCATCGTCAAGCTGTGTGTGGCATTGCGTGATCCAGAAAGGGCTTTTCGGTACATGTTGAGGCTCAAGGATGCTGGGTTCGTTCCGACCAGTGACATATACTGTAATTTGATTGAAGGCTATGTCGTAGCGGGAAGGATGGCCAAGTACCGTCAGCTGATCAGGGAGGCTGAGTCCACCGGCGTGATGCTGGACAGGAGGCTGGTTTCAAGCGTGTCTCTGATGAGTGATAGACATCTTTGAACCACTGGCAAAGTGAAAGTCTATGCTCCTCTAACTATCTGAAAGTCTATGTAAAGTTGCGGTCGGAAACGAGAAGGGCAGGCCGGGCTGTTTTTTTCCGTCATATATGGTTGGGGTTCTCTCATTAGTATCTGGGCGAGGAAGAGAGCTGGAATTTATAGACTTTAGTGATGTTATTGAAGAATGTATAGATTGTAGAAGTGTCGTGCTGAATCACTCCATTTTTGTGATAGGTTCGGGATTCTATCATTAGTAGCTGAGAGAGAAAGAGAGCTGGAATGTATGAGGAACCAGGGAAATCCTTTTTTTTTTTGCATAAATGGACAGGCTGGCCTTGTATGACGAACCAGGAAAAACCATTTTGCACATAAGTTATCACCAGAACACAAGGGAACCAAATCATACTTGGCTGCTTCAAAATGCAATAAGGCGACTTCTTGGCTGCATGACAAATGAGAAGGAAAAGACCAGAATGACCAACTGTTCTAAAAGTGTTCAAATTATTCGTACACTATGTGCTCGCTGTTTGCTTCTATTCCTAATTACTTATTAATAGACTTTGGGGCAGCTAGTCATATCATAACCATGCTCAATGTTTTTCATTTGGATATCTTCCCGTTGGAAAAAGCACGATTGTTTTTCCCCTGCTCGTTGTGATCCAGTTCAATGCAGATTGGGATGAAGGAAAGAGGTTCTACTTTCTTGCCATTACTCAACTTTTCATGTACTGTCAGGACAAAATTCATAGCCATTGACACTGTAGTGGGACAAATGATATCGTTATATACTTTTCATAGCACGTTCCATTTAATTGTGTCGATTAGAACTACTTTTGGTAAAATAGGCTTTTTTTAGAAGTGTGTCGATCAATTGGCCTTGTTGATAACTTATGTCATGAATTCTGCTATTTCAGGAGTAACTTCTTCAAGCATTTTAGCCTGTAGAGAGCGTGTGCCTGCTTATCTTCAGGTTGATTATCACCAAACATGGACGAATAAAAAAATATCACTGTTCTTTTTCCCAAAGACTTGGGTGCAAACATAAAATGTCCGGATGTACCTGTGGCTATTCTTTTCTGAAATTTTTGACACTACATTGAAATGTACTTCCAAAGAATGGGTTCATATGCACCTGTGAGCCAAATAAGATTTCCACTCCCAGGATGCTTTTTGTTTGTTTTTTCTGACAGAACACAAAAGACAATTGCGTTTCATTTTGTTGAAAAGAGAGTTTGGGTTACAATTCTCGTAGAAGGCAAGTTACATGCAAGCAAAAGTATTTAGTGAATGTCCCATGTCGGCTCAAAGGCCACGCGCGCCGGCCCTTGCCCACAGTGCTACCTCACCCTTGATCTTGGCAATGCGGGACATCATCGAAGGAAGGAGGAGGGTGCCGGACGCGAGGCCCGTGCAAAGTGGCTTGGGACCTCCTGAAAGACTTTTGAACTTGATTATTTGTTGTTTCCTAAATGCTTCCGGTCTGCTCATCATCATCCCCATCACATCCATGGTGCTCATTATCAGGCCTGTCACTTCTACTCTGCCCATCAACATCACTTCTACCTTGCTCATCGCCATCCTCATCATTTCTATCCCGCTCATCACCATGCTCATCACTTCCACTCTGTTCACCATCATCATCAACCTAATTAGCAAAACACACAGAACTAACTCAAAAAAGAAAGAACCAGCAATAATTAATCATCAAATGAGCTATTCCTGACAAACATGATTTACGAATGGCTGAAGAGTTCTATCTGGCAATGAATGGGCAAGAAAACATTAGACCAGCGAGTGAGCTCAGGTTGCCCATCTAACACATCCTTCATGCTTCTGCCCAGATAACTAACTATGTGAAATTAACAGGATTCAACCTGGCATCTAATGTCACACTCAGGAGGCCAACAATAACCTGTAGCGCGGAAGCACAGCAAGCACTGTAGAGCTAATATGTAGCCTTTCTACAGCAGACAACTCATGCATGCAGCCTTTCAAGAATTTTGATGCTTAGAATTGTATTTTCCTTAGTATTTTTCATTATTTGCCAAAAGAGATCGCCCATGAAAATACGGTTCTTGGTTATAAATGAAAACAAGACTTCTTTGTCGATGCATTTTAGTAAAACAGCTCATGACCATACAGTATGAGGCAAGTATTGAATCTGGATTAAAAGAACATTTAATCAACCTGGTTTACTTAGTCATCTGGAAACAACATTGTCTGGCATTGACTAGATACATATAGGAAGACAGAGTCCTAAACAAATAAACAAAGTAAACATGGTTCAGTGTGAGTTTGGCCATATAACTGGAAACACAAAATACTTACATTTGACATTGAAGAGGCACGCCTGCGCTTCTGAGTAGTTTTTCCTTGCCCATCTTTTTCCACTGTTTTTGTTTGAGAAATGTAATCTTCTTCTACTGTTTGCCTAGGATTACTGTTTTTCAGTTTACCCCTTGTAGTTACAGCTGGATCAACAGACCTGGATCTTTTACGTGTCTCGCTGATATCCTTGAAGTGCTTCTGAACAGATTCAACGAGTATTTGTATTTCATCATCTTTCTCCTTGAACAAGGAGCGCATTTTCTGCACCTTCATTTTGGCACCAATAGCTTCTGATCGCATTATGACAATCTCATGATCCTTCTTTTGGGTCAAAACTTTCTTTTTCTTCAGGAGCTTAGTGTAGTCCTGCTGCATTACACTCAACTGGTTCTGTACAGAATTCTTTTCCGAGACTAATGCAGAAAGATCATTGTCGTGACTCCTTTTGGCTTCAACAGCTTCTGCTTGCAATCTGTCAATTTCAACATCCTTCTTTTGGGCCAACACCTCAAGCTCATCTACAGAAGCTTTAGTGCTGCTTCTTTAGTTTGTGCCGCCTCCACTTCCTTGTTCTTCAGGAGCTCGGCGTAGTCCTGCTGCATTACATCCGATTGGCTACGCAGAGAATCCTTTTCCGAGAGCAATGCGGAAACTTCCTTGTCCTTCTTAGAGCTCAGGGTCTCATAAGCTTGCTTTAGTTTTCTTAGCTTTGCACTCAAATCGCTTGCAATGTGATCCACGGCGTCCTGGTTCAGCTTTGCGCATCCTCCAACTTCCTTCAGTTGCATAAAAGAACGATTTACGAAAATCAATGAGAAGCACACCACAAACTAGACTGCATGTTCTGAGCTATGCAGATTAGGCTTTGGTATAAGTACCTTGGAGTTGGGGGTTTCCGCACAAGTTCTGGAATCATCATCCAGGTCACTATCTCTGAGTTCTACATTGACGACAGAACAGAAGGCAATGTAATTCAGAAGCTATTAGTTGGAAAATCCTAAGAAGAGATGGTAGTACAGAATGTCCACCACAAGCAGCACGAATATGAAACATTAGGAATTTACCGGCGAGCTTCTGATTAGCACCGAGAAGCAGCTCCACGTATGCCGCCTCCCACCTCATCTTCCTGGCCGCATCCGCCTTCCTTCCGCACAAACGAAACACCAGCTAGCATCAGAAAGAACCCGAGAGATCGATCGAAACACAAAGAGGAACGGGGGGGAATGCAGCTAGGGCGTGGACGAATCACCTGCAGCTTCTTCCTGGCGTCGGCGGCTTGCGCACGCAGCCTGTCCGTCTCGGCGTCCTTCTCCCGCGCCGCCGCCTGAAGCTCGTCCGCGGTCCGCTGAAGCCTCCGCGCCAACTCCCAGGACTCGCGCTGCACCCTGACCAGGCGCGCGCAGTCGGCGGCGAGGACCTCCGTCTGCGCTTGGCTCTTGCTCGCCATCGCCTCCACCCGGTGGAAGATGGGCAGCCACTCGGCGCTGTGGCCGCGCTCACCACCGCCGCAGCCGTCGGCCATGGTTCTAAACGGAGGTGACCCGACAGACGGAACGGGCCTTAGGGTGACTTCTTTTGAGCTTCTGCTTATGCATAAGCCGGCTTCTGTGTTTCGGTGGGGAGAAACTGCGGTGGATAGAAGCTCCTAGAAGCTAGTTACTCCTATTCTTTTGAGCTTCTGGAGTTATAGCTCATTTGTTGTGGTGAGTTGTAAAATGTCTATAAAGCCCCAAGATTTCTTGTGTGCTTTAAATAAGTGATGATATTATATATACGATGCTTTTTAGTACATGATAACATTAATTCTGCTCATTCTAGAAATTTCAATACCAAAACCTCGCAGAAATCATAAGATCAGAAGTGCTAAAAATAAACTATCCACCATTTTACTTTGTTGTTTATGGTTTGATACATATAAAAGTCCTATGTTATATACAAAATGCATACCACATCTCTCTCTTATGTTATGATACAGACAAGTTTTTATACCAAATCCTCACAGCAATTCATTTTATTCACATCCACATCTGCAAGAAATTGATTATACCAGAAAACGTTGGAAGGCAAGATCAAATCGAGGACAAGATGGAGGTTGGCGTCGTTGGGGAAGCTCGCTGCTGGGGGAGGACGAGGTCGACGGTCGGCCGGAGAGCTCGCTGCTGCGAAGAGCTCTTCGGCTGCCGGAGAGCTCGCTGCTGCGGAGAGCTCGTGGGCGGCGGATGTAGAGGCGGGCGCAGTCCTTGATGCGGATGGAGAGGCGGCGACGCAAGGCGAGCAAAGGAGGGACACGCGCGGGATGGGGGTGGCCGCTGCTTCCCTGCCGGAGCTGCCGGCGGTGGGGTCACCGGCCCTGGAGCGGTGGCGGCGAGGGAACCCTAGCGAGGGGTTGGAGCGAGGGACTCGTCCCAGGACGAGTGCGGGGTGGAGCCGGGTTGGAGCGGTGCGGCCGTCCGGGTCATTTTGATTTTTCTTTTTTATTTATTTTACACTTCCTCAAACTCTATCTGTGGAATGGCAGTTCTGATGTAAAATGGAAGCAGCGACGAGGGTAGACGTGCTTACCGATTTGGGCTCGGGAGAGAAGCTCGGGAAACTCGTCAGAAACTGCTCGGGACCAGGTTCTAGCTACACACACAAAATGGGCTTCACGGTGGGAGGAAGCTATGCAGAAACTGCCCTGATCTTTTGGGCTTCAGCGGTTTGGAACCTAGAAGCTCGGGTAGAAGCCCAAAAGAAGTCACCCAGGGCTTCAGTAGCTCTTCCTAATTGGGCTTCGGCCTTGTGGGCCATGAAACTTACTGGGCCGCCTGTGATCATCTAAGGCTCGAGCCTGAAGACGCTCAGAAAAAAAACTAGCCTGTGTTAATTTCTGCGCTAGTCACAATAATTTCCCTGCAGTTAATGAGTTACAGCCAACGTGAATAAATAGTACTGTACTATATAAAATCTTTTATCCTCACTGTACCCAGCACAAAATCTTTTGTGGTAAGTATAAACTACAGAGTATATCTGCATGCAATACAGCTGTATCTGTAAATGGCAAGCAATATTGCATTTCCATAAGGTATATTAAACATAATAAAGTTTAGCCGGAAATATATATCTGTGTATATACAGCTGTGTCAATAATTTTTCATAATGTATAGGACATTAGGACATACCATTCAATTTCCACCATAAAGGAGTATATCACAGCCAGCTAGCACAGTAAATGTCGTACATAATTGTTTCTTCCAAGACTATTTACATGTATGTAAAAGATTTACATGTATGTAAAACTAGCCTGTGTTAATTTCTGCGCTAGTCACAATAATTGTCCTGCAGTTAATGAGTTACAGCCAACGTGAATAAATAATACTGTACTATATAAAATCTTTTATCCTCACTGTACCCAGCACAAAATCTTTTGTGGTCAGTATAAACTACAGAGTATATCTGCAGGCAATACAGCTGTATCTGTAAATGGCAAGCAATATTGCATTTCCATAACATATATTAAACATAATAAAGTTTAGCCGGAAATATATATCTGTGTATATACAGCTGTGTCAATAATTTTTCATAATGTATAGGACATTAGGACATACCATTCAATTTCCACCATAAAGGAGTATATCACAGCCAGCTAGCACAGTAAATGTCGTACATAATTGTTTCTTCCAAGACTATTTACATGTATGTAAAAAATGTATTTCCTCCGCCCCCCCCCCTCCTCCCCCCCCCCTCCCCTATATAAACTGTTTACTCGGATTCTATGGTATCCGCCTTTGAGGGTAGTACAAGCCTTCACATTCCTTCTTGAGAAAATGGCAAAACTTGTGAGCATCTTCTTGCTAATTGTTATATGTAGCCTTGATAATGTTTCCACGGGATGGTGTCACGAGACCTTATCTTTGGGGAGAGATGCAATTCAAGACTAGGGCATCCTCCAATGGGAGCGTAGTATCAACCGAAGTTGAACCACTAGATAACAAGAGGTTCGACCATGTAAGTTCAGTCCTCTCGATGGTACATTCTTATATCATATATATCATGTTAAGATTTATTTTTGTACCTATGTTTTTTCTGATGAGAGCTTAGCAAAAAGAAAATTCTTATTGAGAACTTATCGGGACATGGAAATTTGATTTATATAATAAACATATAAAACCTTTGGCCAATACTCTTGAAAAAAAAACCTTTGGCCAACTAAGTATAAATTTTGAGTTTCTTCATTCAATGGTCTCCATGGTTCAACATCATTTTTCCATATCAAAAAGTTTGCTACCTTAGATATTCGTCTGAATCCTAGTAACACCAAGGAATTTTTTTAATGTTCAAACTACTACTAGAGTATAATTTCTCTCTACTTTCATGTTGGCATATCGTTATCTAATGCATTTCCAAAGACAACCGACAAATATGACATAGACTTCATCGAAATCCATCGGAAGGCACTACTAATTATGCTGATATTTCTTTGCAGCACGCAGGTTACACATCATTACCAGATGTTGTAACAAAATTTTATGGCGCCATTGCAACTTTCGATGTTTACGAATCACTGAGTGCCAATGACGGACAAATAAGTTCTGCAGTCATGGTCGGTAATTACGAGTATCCTCATATTGATACTCTAAATATTATACAAGTTGGATGGAATGTAAGTTAGTTTGTCCTCTGATGTTACAACTTTTTGTGTCTAAAGTACTCATTTTCGGTAATTCTCACGTATTTTGTTTCTACTTTGTGCAGATTCAACCTTCTCTCTATGGTGACAACAAAACACATTTCCTAATAGGATGGTCGGTATGTAGTTAATTACCACATTTTCATCCCAGGGTTCAGATCATGTCTCTTTCAAGAATTGTTTTTATATGGGATTACACATCGCTATCATTGTGCTAGCACGGAATTAAGCCCAAACAACATTCTGCAAGATATCGTTTTAATCCTAAGAGACATCTGTTATAGCGCAATAAATTTGTATCCCACATAGTTGTTAGCATGTTGAGATTACTTTCATGTTCTTGGGAAAACAAAATTAGGTTTGTGAGATCTATACACTATTGGATTTCTATAACCCATGATTTTCCTGGAATGTCAGACTAATGGATACTCATCAACGGGATGCTTTGACTTGAAGTGTGATGGATTTGTACTAGCCAAGCATGCTCCTATAACTCCCGGAGACACACTTAAGGGGGAAAGTAAGATGTCTTTCAAGATATTCAAGGTAGGGACGTCAACTTTCTTATAATGTTTATAATTTCTATTGGCTATTCAAACAGTTGGATTATTGCTCGTATGTGTTACATGGAAACTAAGAACTGCATTAATCATTTTTATAATAATTGAATGGAAAGTATTTTTACTTAAATTTTAGGACGATTTGAGTAAGTCCATCTATATAACAAGTGTACTTCAATCATTTCGCAGAGTAAAGACAACGGAGATTGGTGGTTACACTTTGCTCATGCCGGTCAGAAGTTTGCTCCCGTCGGATACTGGCCGCAAAGTCTTTTCAATAGTTTGAAATTCTATTCAAATTATGTAAGCTGGGGTGGCTATACTACATCTTATGGAGAAAAGCGCAGCCCGCCAATGGGCAATGGGCACTGGCCAGGACCAGACTCGGCTGCATTTCAAGATATGCAATATGTCAATGAAGATAAGACAACCTACCATCCTGGTCCAGTGCCCGGCCTTCAAAGTTGGGTAACCAACCAGGAATGCTACAAAGTCAGTGATTTCATGATTGACCACTTCAGTTATGGGGGACCTGGCGGTTGTACTAATTAATACTGCTATGCACTACGATATACTAGTACTACTATTATAATCAACAATAAAGACATTTTTCAAGTTATTATATTATTTTGTTCCTTTCCATATATAATATGTCTTGAGGAAAAGAGTCTTCATGCGAAAAACCAGTTCTCAACCTGAGCTCATATGCTCCTGGTTAAATAAAAAAATGAAATAGCGAATTTTTTTATGAAATTCTTGTAGAATGAACATGAACAGTGACCAAGAAGCGGCTATGCAACAGTGGCCAAGAAGCTATCTCGTTTAGCGATGCAAAAAGCGGCTGTAGTACATTAATACATCCTGCTATGCTATGCCGCAAAGTACTTGATCTTTCCACTAGCCCATTGCAATAGATCGCAACGGCCTTTAAAGCATTTTCGTCATGAAAATAAACAGGTACTAAAATAATAAGTCCAACTCTGACGAGAATGAACCATCAACAGGTTAGCCCGACAGGTAATAGTAAATAACTCAACTTATAGAACTCTCCAGCGAAAAGTGTTGCAATGTTTTGTGAAAAATCTCAGGAAAAAACAGTATAGACAAGCATTACTGACTACTACTGGTCACTTCATTGTTTCTTGCATGCGTTACTGCATCAAGCTACCAACCTTCAAGATACATCGATACATCGATCATAGAACAAACATAGTTTGACGAAAGAGCAGAGCCAGCCAACCAGGCCACAACTTCTTGGTTTCTGTTCCTAAAATTAGCATAAATATGAGTAATGCTACATCTCCGGAAGAAATTTGCGGAATCATCTTACAGAAGCATCCGTGGCATCCATCAATTGGGTAGAGTCACGCTGTGGGCCCATGAGAATTCAGTCCGGTAGAACAGCAGCAGGCCACGCATGTCCGTAAGTTGATTCCCGTAACAGTTTGTCTGTAGACCCAGCATTATTGCGTAAATATTTGGTCGATCCAGCTTTTCGCTGCTGGAGAGTCTCACCAACACACGCGGTGACCACCTTCAAGCCCTGGGCAAGTGCATATGCAACCTTGTCTCCAACAAACTGCATTCAATAAATGGGAGGCAAACCTCTTAAAGCAAGAACTAGAGAAGAGCAGGAACTTGTGACTGACTATCAAGACTAAATAATACAGTAAGAATCTTAGGAAATAAGAATTTACGCAAAACACTGCATTCACAAGTTACTGCTAACTTACCATGACAGATTTTGCAACAGAACAGCAGAATGACAGATCAGTTTGGTCTCTACCAAGTACTGTTGTAGAACAAGTACAAAAAGCTATCTAAATGTCAAGAACCCAACATTAAGTTGTGCTGAAAAATGCGGAAATATGATACATGGCCAGATGGCAAAGCTGTACTTCACAGACTGTGAGATTCAGATTAATGCTTCGTGATGCACAGGTGTTCACAGCCAAGTTCATTTTAGAGCTGGAGCCTGACAACACTACCCAGCGTCCATCTTTTCTCTCTTTTTTTTAAAAAAAAGTAAGCTTCTAGTTTGAATTACAGAGTAATCAACACCTCCACTATTTTTTACAAAAGAAGAAACAATGTGTCGGTAGCAAAACAGAAGTTCAGACCAAGAAATTGCTGGTACTATTATGCACATGGAGGTATCGCAACCAACCAGGCTATGGGAAGGGTACACTAAAATATATTAAATTTATGTCATATTCCATATGGTCCGAATGCATTGGCACACCCAAATACAAATTGACTAGACACTGGTGCCATCTCATCAACACGCCAAATACTGATGCTACAACATTCACAACTATGAGATACATAAGTCAAATTCATATACTATGATAGAACAACAGCACAACCATTTGGTAATAAAAGAAATACTCCATGTGATTTTGAAATACGTTCATTGCAAAATAAATAAAATTACGGCAATCTTATCAGTGCATTGCAAAGAGTGACATATGATTTATTCTGCAGGACATAGTGATGAAGATGTAAGAAAGACGCACCTCTAGACAAGAGTTCCTCAGCAGAGTCTGCATCACAAATAGCCCATCTCGAGCTGCTTTCGCAGGCATGTAGCCCTGTAAAGGTGCCCACATGGAAGAGTACAAATATCCTCGCCCTCTTCGAAATCATTGATGCAGATAGGGCAGCTACTGTTCCATTGCTCGCCACCGCTGGTCTGGTAAGTTGTGGCCCCAAGAGATTTCATGATCTTCCTTGCTCTATCGTGCCGCCAAGCTCTTCGAACCAGCCAGAAACTAACAAGTCCCAACAGGATTACACACCAGCTGATAATGATGAACCACGGAACTGAGAAGCGGTGGAAATTCAGGCTCCAGTCAGAATCCCACTTCGTCTTCGCTGGCTCATGGAATCCCATGCCCCCCTCCTGCGACTTTTGTGACTATATGTACTATACTCTTGACAATACGATAGTGGAGAAAGAGAGGTTCTGAAGTAGAGGTTTCCTCCTGCGTATCGTCAAGAGTATAGACAGAATTTCAGTGCTATGGAGGACCTTGGACATAATGAGAAAGAGAGGTTATGAAGTAGAGGTTTCCTCTTTGTTTGCCTCATCTGCTACCCACTTTGCAGAAATGTTTGTTTCCCGATTTGACACTCACAGAGTATAGGTATTGTAATTAAGGTACACGTCTCTTTTTCCAGCTTGTGACAAACACAGCAAGCAATCTGATGAGCACCTACAACCTATCAGTGACTGTGATTCCACAAGCAACTAACTCAAGAATGCTCTCAGCTCCAAAGCTTGCAGGAGTCTTAACATCCACAGTGTAAGTTCCTTTTGTTGTACCCTTCTGAAGTTCGGAATTCTCTACAGCTGCCACCTTTGAATAATTAGTTATCTATCAATGTGAGCTTTATGATTGTATCATATCAAATATGAAGTATGAACAAAAAAAAAAGAAGTCCTGCTTGTGTGGCTAAGAGCACAAGCGAATGCAGTTGAAATGTCATATGCCATGGGTTTACGTTTAACAAGTATGAACTCGAAAAAAGAGCCTCGAATAGCAAACTTTCTAAACTATGGATAGAAAAATCTGGACTATTGAAACTGTCCATAGTGGACATAGTAGAAAATAACACATACACTAATAGTAGGACGAAATGCTTAAAGATATTCGGAAATCATCACAATGCACTTGGATGTTCGACAGTGAGAGCACATGATAACTTCATAAAAACGTAGAGTTGGCAAAAAAAAATGTACTAATTATGCACCAATATATTGAGAATCTGTGGATCTCAGATAAGAGAGCATAACATGCAATCTGAATAATCAAGAATAGAATAGTACCAGAATTCAGTGTTGAGTATTCAGAAGACTAGACTCTTAAGTTTTAACCATACAAGATAACAGGATAACAGCCACATTTGCTACAAAATCATTCCCAATATCTCAAAGAGAGCTAAACTACCACCATATATACTTCCGTTTCACTTATGAGCAAGCAACCTGATACCTAACACTCACTTCTGACATTAGCGTCACCAATTTCTCTTCCGAGAATATCTCAGAACTACTAATACCGGACATTTTTATTTTTATTTTTTGCTTAAACCCAAGTATATATGGAACAATCATGTTTGTGAGAGCACATCACAATCACAATCAGAACATAGTAATATGCCCTGATTCGTGAGAGACCCTCTCTTTTATACACGCGTGCGTGACAGATGAACGAAGCAATCTGAAATCAATTTTGTCAATCTAAACAGTTCATCCACGCATCCACGCAACTGAGAAAACCAAAAAATGTACTGGAGCTGCCCGGGTCTTGAACGCAACAGCCTAAGTTAAGTATGATCGATCCATACTAATCTCACAATCAAGGCTGGTCTCGTCCTGCAACCTGCAAGAAACACGGAAGGGGCAGTGCTGAGTAGATATAGGTGTGACTCAAGTGAACTTGGTCAGCAGCACTGCGGCACGTCGCGGTGGTACGCGAAGACGGGCCATGCCGCTTCCACTTGCGCGCGCGTGCCGCCGTCGGCCGACCGTAGCGCGACGACCAGGTTCTCCGGCGGCGAGTCCCGATCCGCCGCCAGCAACGCGCCGGGGAACCAAGAGAGCGCGGCTGATGCGGAGGCAGCCCCAGGCATTGCGGTCGAAGGGAGTGGAGCAGAGGGTGTTTTTTTTAGATGGAGCAGAGGATGGTGATTTCCGTAGCCATTGCCAGTGTCACATAGAGATCATACCTGGCCAACAGGCCGGGCTTTTGCATGCCGGCCCGGCAGCACGCGAAAGTAGCCCGGTACAGGCCTGGCACGTCACGGGCCGGTGAAGTGCGACCTCCACCCTCCACACACTCCACTTAAGAGCATCTCCAACAGGCGCTGTAAAATCTCGCGCGCTATACCGGCGATTGTGCGGGCTGTATACCGCTCGCGCGCGGCATAGCGAATTTGCCCCCGGCGGAGGCTGTATTTTGCAGCGCGCGTTGGTGTGCGAAAAACGCACCTCCGCCAGAGGCGCTATTTTGCAGCGCGCGCGCGTCACAAACTGCTAAATCGGACCGTTTTTTTTTGAAAATTCATCAAACAAACTACGAAATTTGACCGAAAATACGAATATATTTTAAAAGTGCGTGATACAATACGACATTTTAACGAAAATACTAATAAATAAACTACTCCTCGCCGTCGTCGGACTCCCAGTCGAAGTCGGAGCTGCTCAGTGTCGTGTCCGACACCGGCGTCGACGTCGTCGTGTACTGGAACTCGGAGGACGACGAAAGGACGACGTTCGACGGCCCTGCGGCGTTCTGCCTTTCCTCCTTCCTCCTCGCCGCCGCGTCGGCCCTCGCCTTCTTCCTCGCCGCGGACTCGGCGCGGCGCTTCTCGCGACTCGCCTTTTTCATCGCCGCTCGCGCCGCCTTGTCCCCCTCCTTCTCCGCGTAGAAGGCCTCCGTGGCTCATCCTGCTCTGCCACGCGCAGGCGCTGCTCGAGGTCGCGGGCGCGGCGCCGCTGCTCGTTCGTGATGAGCGGCGATGGCGGCGCGAGCATCTCCGCCTGCTCGCGCGTCCGAACGTCGTCGAAGTTCATCTGCCGGCGGGGGCGGCCGAGGCGCCACGCGACGGCGTCGTAGGCTCGCGCCGCCTCATGCGCGGTGTCGTAGGTGCCGAGCCGGATCCGCTCCTCGCCGGAGCGAATCTCGGCGTCGAAGCGGCCGCTCGGCCGCGCGCGGACGCCGCGGTAGCCGGAGGATGAGCGGCGGCGCGGCGGCATCTTCGCGTCGAGGAGGAACGGCCGGAGGCGGAGCGGCGCGGGAGGGAGAGCGGCGGGGAGAGAGAGGGCGCGGGAGGAAGACGCGTGGGAGGAGTGGCAGTTGGCCGCTTCGCGCGTGTCCTCTTTATGGCGCGCGCGGTAACGCACGCGGCAGATTTCCCGCGCGGGATAGCGCGAAAGCGCGCGGGCGGTAAAAATTTTAGCGCGCGCGCCGTTTTCCCGCGTCCGCTGGAGCAGCGCGGCAGCGACCGCGCGCGGCAAAACGGCGGTTTTTTTGCCGCGCGGGGGTTTTAGCGCGTCTGTTGGAGATGCTCTAACCACCAGACCACCAGAGTTCATGATACAATAGTTATTTTATAGGTTCTTTTGATGGGCCGACCAGAAAAAGAATTCGGAGGAAAAAATAGATCAGAATCGGCCCTCACGTGCTAAATGGGCCGCATGCTGGCCTCGAGGCACGGCCCGCTAGGTAATGGGCCCTCACGTAATGGGTTGTGCTAGGCCCGTGAACGATAGTGCCGGGATGGCCCGTTGGCTAGGTATGATAGAGATCCAACCCATGGCTTTTCAAAAATGTACATGGTGGGGAAAAAGTGACCGGTCTAAAAGGAATTTCATCGTGCGGCGAGGGAAATTAAAAAGTCTAGTATTTGTCGAAATCGATCCATATCTGATTGTGCTTCATTCCAAGTTTTACGAATATTTCAAATACTATTATATTTTACTTTGGCTAGTCACATCAAAGATCCAACCCATGGCTTTTCGAGAATGTACCCGGTGGGGAAAAATGTCGGTCTAAAGGGAATTTCATCGTGCGGCGAGGGAAGTTACAAAGTATAGTATTTGTTGAAATCGATCTATCTCTGACTGTGTTTCATTCCAAGTTTTACGAATATTTCAATTATTATATTTTACTTTGGCAACCGCTAGGCGTTAGCCGGCATAGCCAGTTTGACTATCACATGACCTTCCCATTTGTTGGTGGACCCAATCATTGTTACAAAAATATTACGCAACATCGTTCTACAACAATTTTTGAATCTACAAAAACAACAAATTTCCATTTGTTTGTGACAACCCATCAATAAAACATGTTACCTTTGCAGTAAAACACATCAACACATCCAACATATGTGCACTGCAAATCCAACATTTTTAAACATGTTTGCAATATTGGAGAAACTCATTGCAACATACATTAAAAATAACATTGCATCATCCGTCTTCTAAAGTCCAACATTTGGGCAGCTTGTAATTGATGGCCTCCATTTTTTTAAAAGAAATACGGTAGGAGAGTCCCTTCAGCGAATTTTCTTTTTGAAATAATAAGAACTCAAATCTGTATCTATGGGGACCTGTACATGTGTGGTTGGGTTGTACATCCACTTCCCTAACCAAGTGATTGAGCTAGGCTCACTACTTACGATGGCCTCCATTGCGAGATCGGCCATAGCATTCATGGCAAGCTCATCGGTCGTCACGTGCAAGGGAGGATCAACACCATCAGCATGGTGGGAGAGAGAGAGAGAGAGACTGTTGAGGAGAAGTGTCGGTGCTGGCCGGCTAACATGAAGCAGTGGCTGCAGCGACGCTGAGGATATGCATCAATGGCCAACAAGCTAAGATGAAAATAGCCACGGAGGTATTGGAGGTGTGGGTTGGAATCTGGGAAATGGGTTGAAGACGGGGTGGAAAACGCGAAGCGGGAGTTGGATTGGATGATACGTCAGCGCATCAGCCAGTTGAGAAATACGTTCTCCTTTTGCTTTTTGAGAAGTTCGTGCAAAATAATTCTAAATCATGTTGTGATAATTCTAATAAATTTTACATATTCCAATATTTATCTAACTGTGTGAACCAAATTCCCTTGAACATGAAATCCCCTATTTGTAAGCCACTACATATTTGTATCCCGTTAAATATATGTTGAGAAAGAACAAGGAATTTGTGTCCTTTACGAATTATATGCATATGTGCAACAATATCAATATTTTCATAAAGCAAACAGAGCTTGGCTCTGGTGGTTAGGTCCCTTGTGGTGGAACCAGCCCACCCATATTCAAGTTCTAGACTTGGCACAGGTGTTTGCATTTACCTGGATTTATTCCAGAATTTAACCGACACTATGCTTTCAGTGGTAGGTGACGTGCCCTTCAACGGCGAGGCGCTAGTGGTGACTTCGTCAATCTCAAGATATGCCGTCTCAGTCCCTCGGAGGTGCTCATAGGGGTAGGGTGTGCGTGCATTCATAGGGGTGTTTGTACGGCGTGTGTTTGTGAGCGTCTGTGTTGTACTGTGTTCTCTAAAAAAATCATAAATGCATAGGATATATAATTTAATTTCCACCGCAAGGAGAACAATAAATTATTACTATATATGGACGTTATGCATATTTGCAATGATATCAATATTCTAATAAATACTCCTATACATAATATAAAATTTATTTCCCACATCAAGGAGCACAATAAACTGCCGTCATTTATGGATTCTATGTGTATCTTCAACAATGCAATCTTTTTTTCATAAATATATACGATATGGAATTTAATTCCCACTACAATTAAGGAGCACAGTAAATTACCTTCATTTCTAGATTATATGTGTGTGGAGTGATATCAATTCTATTTCATTAATGAATATATGCAAAATATACTATATGATATTTCCTTTCATTTGCACCTAGGGAGAACAATAAATGACGTGAATATATTTATCTCTTCCATTAATATTTCAATCTATATAAATTGTTTACTTAATTTCCATCGTATCTACTTTGAATGATAGTGCAAGCATTCACATTTCTTTCAGAAAGGATGAAACTTATGTATGTTTTCTTGCTACTCTCTATCTTTTGCCTTGAGAAAGTTGCTACAACATGGTGTCACAACCCATATCTTCGGAGGCACATTCTATCCAAAATAGGGGCATCCTCTAATGTGAGCTTACTATCAACTAAGGCCAAACCATTAAATGGTGAAATGATCGATCATGTAAGTTCATTCTTATGTATGGTTCATTCATATATTATACATATCATGCTACTGTTTTTCTAATTTGAATTCTCTAAAATAAGAACCAACTAAAAAGTAGTTGTACTTACTTATTAATACATGCAAATTGTATTTATCAAAATATGCATGAAATATGTTAGGAATTATATTGGTGAAATATGATGTGAGAGGCTTCTTGATGATTGGACATGCAGTCTAATTTTTGTGGAGTTCTCATATTGGACTTTTATAGTCTAAGGGTGTAAAATTAAATTTTTGATAGCTAAAAGATGACATGTAGAATAAGTTTATATGTATGGTGTATCTACTCCTCTAGTTCCACTTACAGATGAAAATATTTATAAAGATATTACTGTTCTTTAAAATAAGGACCCATGTACAAAGAAGAAAAATATTTTTTATTACAATGTTCAAAAAAGAAGTTGAACATTTTGCCTTTTCCATAGAGTATATTCGATCATACTTTTTTCATGATATGACATAATTCTCATCTATGTATGTTTGAGATTTTTTTATAATGCATAATTTTGTAAACGTTGTATACTCAAGCATCAATCCTTTACATGTACCAAATCCACAAAGAGTGTTCCCGACATATTGCTACTACAAATCGACAAGCAAAATAAATTTAATTATTTTCCACTCTTAAAGACCATCTTGTTTTGGTATTTATTTGAGTCGTACTTACCCCACAAATTTTTAATGTCTTAAAAGAATTAGCCAATACTTGCATTATATACTATATTAATTACCATTATTACACTATGACTTTTCTTTTTTTATTTTACATATCGTTATATAATTATTTTTGGGAAAGACAACTTAGAAATATATCAATATTTCATAAAGTTCCATCATAATATAATGTACTACTAATTACTTTTGTGTTTCTTTACAGCTTGCAATTTACGAATCAATACCATATTTTGTAACAAAGTTTTATGGAGCCATGGCTACTCTAGATGTTTTTGAGTCATTGGATGTTAAGGAGGGACAAATTTCTGCTGAAATCTGGGTAGCGAATTTCCAAGAAGGTCATCATGAGAATCTTAATATTATACATGTTGGATGGAACGTAAGTCAATTCATCCATCCTTGGTGGAAACGTTTTATTTGAAGTATGGTTTCTATGATTAATCTTATCTCCTGACTTATGTAGATTGCACCTTCTTATTATGGTGACAAAAAAACACATTTCCTTGTAGGATGGACGGTATGTTATCAACTTTCCACCTCTTTGTAACTAGATTTAACTTATATATGTTTCAATTTGATTTCTTTTTCTATGGAGAATGTCTTGTGCAATTTGATCCCCATCATGGTGCTAACATAGCATGGAAAATAAAATACTACAACATCACGTAGGATTATCATATTGTTATGCATAAGAAGAGTAATTTGTAGTTTAGTAGTGTGGCACATGATATGCATTGAAACATGACAATAAACATATCTCCCATAGGTGCTAGCATATTAAGAGTATTTTCATGACTATGGCACGAAGTAGAAGGGTTTAGTTTGTATAACCAATGATTTTAATGGGAATGGCCAGGCTGATGGATACAACTCAACAGGATGTTTTGACTTGAACTGCAATGGATTTGTACCCGTTAACTATGCCCCTATTACTCCAGGAGACACTCTTGATGTGAAACGTAAGATAACTATCAAGATATTCAAGGTGGGATGTCAACTTTCTTGCAATTAATGTTTCTGATTTCTTTTTACTACTCAGCAATAGAATATACTGTTCTTATGTGTCAATGGAAGTTAAGAATTTATTTCTCTCTTTCCTTATGATGACAAAATAAATTTAGTTTTAAGTACATTTTACGATGAATTGAGTGAGTACTTATATATAACATTAGCACTTCAATAATTTTACAGAGTAAAGATGATGGAGATTGGTGGCTACACTTTGCTCGTGGTGGTGAAAAGCTTGCACCCGTCGGATATTGGCCAAAGAGTCTATTCAATACTCTAGATTACTATGCCGATCATATACAATGGGGTGGTTACACCACATCTCTTCCAGGGAACCCTAGCCCGCCCATGGGAAATGGGCACTGGCCTAGAGAGAACTCTGCTACATTTGAGGATCTACAATATATCAATGTAGATGAGACGGGTTATCCACCCGTTCCAATGCCCGGAATTCAATCTTATGTATCTAATAAGGAATGCTATCAAGTAAGTCGATTTATGACTAACAAGTTCAAGTACGGGGGACCTGGGGGTTGTACTAATTAGTATTTCCCTATGATATAATATGATCAATAAGTACTTCTATTGTACGTGTTGATCCACTCTTTTTTATACATGATACGTGAAAAGTTCTTATGAGGGCTAAGCCTTCGATGTGTGGTCCGATCTCACGAATTGACCATCCTCATATTGTTCATCCTCTCCATATCTGACCAGAAACTTAAGTTCCATATTTAAAAGAGTGACAACATATTGTTCATCCTCTCCATACTATATTATTAATCAAACACTAAGACACAATTTACAACTATTTCCCAAATTGCTAGCCATATTCATACATGCCATCCATCAAACCATGAAGCCAAAGCAAATTAAAAGTTCAAACTCACCTTATGGTAAAGAGACTGAGCTCGCCAAAGTTGCACGACACATTGGCCAGCGCTGCCTTCCATCCAGCCTATGGTTGTGAATTCTGAGTTGTAACGTCTACCATCATAGAGTCAGTCTGGACACGGCATGTCCGGAACGAGGTGATCCACAACAAACCTGCTCCGCTAATTAAAGCCTCAAGACGATTCCTATGCAGCTATGTCGAGTCCATGTTGATGATCAAGCAAGCGCCTACGGCGGATCCGACCAAGGGGAAGACAGTGGTGTCCTATAATCACCTGCAGCCCAAGGGAAGGAAGAAGGACGTTGCTGGCAACAAGCAAAAGGCAACAAAAAGATGGTCCAAGCCACCTCCAGGCTGGACGCAATTGAACGTGGATGGCTCCTGGGAGGAAGGAGAGCGGCGAGGAGGTACAGGCTTTGTACTACGGGATGAGGAAGGTGGTATTATCTTTGCAGTTTGTAGGCATCTGAGCTCATGTGATGGCCCTCTGGAAGCTGAAATTATGGCATTTACTGAAGGCCTTGCTCTTGCGCTAGAGAGAACAGATTGCCCGATCATTATAGAAAATGATTGCCAAGAGGCAACGGCAATGATCAATGATGCTAGTGTTAACAGATCACCGGTTGCTGCACTCATAAATGAAGCAAAATACCTCTGTAAGCTAGGTAGAGAATGCCAGGTTAGGCATATCAGTAGAGAACTGAACTATGTTAGTCATATTCTAGCGAGATGGGGTTGCACTCGTCAGTGCACCCAAGTCTGGCTCCACTCAGGACTAGACTTCATTATGCGGGCTCGTAATCAGGACCTATCCTCTGTTCCTTGATTAATATATTTGAAATTCGCAAAAAAAAAAATCATAGAGTCAGTCTGAGTTCTTTGGGTAAAAATGGAGCTAATACTTTATCCAAGCTCCTAAAAGCTAGTACTAGGGCAGCTAATTAACAGGTTTGGCACAAAAAACCATGATTAGGGTCAAATGAAGAGGAGCAAATTTTCTCTTTGTTAAAATCTAGTTAAACGTCTTACCAACAGGTTTTGGACAGTTTCCCAAACCTAGTCTGAACAACAAAAACTGAAGTAGATGCCACTTTCATTCTCAATTTTTGGACGACTCGTAGTGCAGTAAATTCAGTCTCATAAGTATTTACCGGGAGAACACTTATATCCAGAAAGACAAGATCAGTCTACCCTCTTGCAATGGCAGTTAGTCCAATATCAGTGATTAATTGGTACCCGTACAAGTTTTACTTCTGAAGAGAGCAACCTTCAGCAAATTCTAGCCAGCCCTGTTATCAGATAGCCTGAAAAGTGGTTGAATCAAAATTCATAAACTGAGACGTGAACATATCATCATAGGGATGTACATCAGCAACGGAATGATATACACTGACAAGATAAATAAAAAGGACAGGGTAATGCATGATACTATTTACCTCTCACAGAATTGGAGTGTTGTTAACTCTTAAATGATTTACAATTCCCAGTAACTGATCCCAATACTCTGTCTCCAATCTTCATAGCAAAAGATTCAAGAAACCAAACAAATCTGAGTCATGGATTTCAAAATGTGTGTAACCAAAATGATGCTCTACGCAAAAAATAACCTGTTTGATATTTGTGAAGCAACCAATTTCATAAAAGGATTAAATCAGAAACATGTGCAGAGTTCAAGATTAAACATGACTGAAACATAATTTGACCATACACAAAAAGTTCCCATCTATCTCCATACAGCAAATTGATGCAAGCTTGGAAACACAATAGACAATCTACAAAAATAATGTTCATTAATTTGTTAACAAACTGTTCAGAGAAATAAATGGATAGTTGGTACTAGCAATTAAAACTATCAACAATCTCAAAGGTTAAAGCAATGTATGCAAACCAAAATTCAGTATGAAGCATTATCAAATATACGCTTCTTAGCATAGAATTGCCAACACAGAATACACGCACTCTTTGTGATATAACTTACCACCTACAGATAATTACACGAGCACAGACTTTCCCTTTTCCAGTGGATCAAGGATGTCCAGTTCGCATCTCAGACAAGCTAGAAACCAGCCTCCTGTCAAGCATCACGCCGGTGGACTCAGCCTCCCTGATCAGGTGCCGGCACTTAGCCGTCCTCCCCGCTACGGCATAGCCTTCAATCAAATTACAGTATATGTCACTGGTCGGAAGGAACCCAGCCTCCTTCAACCTAGACAGGTACCGAAAAGCCCTTTCTGGATCACGCAATGCCACGCACAGCTTGACGATGACCCGGTATGCCGGCAGGTCAAGAAGGCAGTTTGCCTGCTCCATTTCCCACACCAGGGCCAGCGCCTCCCGGTGCCTCCCGTCTCGGGAGCGGCAGTGGATCACAGTCGTGTACATCACCACGGTTGGGTTCCTGCCGGACGCCCTGAACCAGCTGAACAAGCTCTCCACGGCCGCGAACCGCCTGAGCTTTACGCAGACCTTCATGACAGCCGTGCAGTCCTGCGGCCGCAGGTCAAAGTCCGGCCTCTCACCAAGCTCATCGAGCAGCGCAGCAGCGAGCCCGTAGCCTTCAGGTGTCTGGGCAACTTCCAGGATCAGCTTCGCGTAGATGCCCGGGTGCAGCGTCCTCTTGTTTACCCTGGCAAGCTCGAGCACCTTGCGCGCGAGGCCTGCTTTGCCCGCCCCGATGAACCCGCTCGCCATGGCCTCGAGGACGGCGCGGCTCGCCGACGGCACGCACTCCTCGAGCGCGGACTCCATCCTCAGCTCGTCGAAGCGCGCCAGGACCTCGACGGCCGAGGCGAGGATGCGGTCGTCGGGGAACAGCGGCACGGCCTTCTGCGCCTGCGCCCAGCACAGCGTCTGGAGCGCCCTCTCGGGGAGCCCCATGTGGCCGAGCTCCCGGATGGTCATGGAGAGCGACCCCTTCCGGAGGAACGGCGCCCAGCGGTCCAGCACCGTGGACACCTCGGAGTCCGGCGCGAGCGCGGCGATCTCCCGGGCGATACCAACAAGGACCTCCGGGTCCTTGCGCACCCGGTCGCTGAACGAGGAGCGCGAGGGGAGCCGGACGTGCTGCTTCGGCGTCGGAGCGGGCGGCAGCCTCGTCTTGTGGGGCTGCGGCAGCGGGAGCGGCCGCCGCGTCGCCGGGCTCAGGGGCTTCGGCGGCTTTTGGTGCATCGGCCGGGCGAACAGCGCCGAGATGGCCTCGATCTCGTCCTTGCTCCAACCCAGACCCCCGTCTTCATTCTTAGCGGCGGCAGCGTTCTCTTGGCATGCCTGCTGCAGCTTATCCTTGGCAAGACCTCCGCTGGACGACCCCGTGCAAGAGACCAGAGCTGTAGACCGAGCAGGAAGACCATAGCTGCTGCTGCTGCTGCGGAGCCTTGTGGTGCCGAATGCCACCACTAACGGCGATGCTGCTGGTGAAACACTGGAATGCAGCGCGGGGAGCAGCAGCTGCTGGCTCACCAGGGACGACATGGTCTGCGAGCCAAGGACTCACTTCTCTTCCGTCTGCGTGTAGCTGGTCGCGCTGCCACGCCCGTACACCAAGCACGTAGCGGCAGGAAAGAAGCACCCGAGCCACGCCGGCGACGCAATTGCACGAACACCTTGAGTGCCCTCTCTCCTCCTCCTCCTGTGACCTTAGCTCGACCCGGCGAGCACTTAAGTACGAACTGGACTTCCCGTGCGAGCTCAGCGCCCCCTCAACTTCGCGTCCCTGCCGCCGCAAGCCACCCGGCGACCGTAGGAGTGGGAGGCCGCGCCGCCGCCGCCGCCGCGAGAGGATTTGGTGATATTTTGTGGGTTTTTTTCTTTTTGCTCGTCGCACGGGCTCAGGATTGTTGCTTCTCCTTAGTGGCCTATCGAGCCTGCTCCTGGCCTCTCGGGCAGAACGGCCCATCATGCGACAACTCTTAGACGATTTTTTTTTATCAACTCTTAGACAGTTTATATTGCACTTTTTAAAAAATATTAGCGGGAGAGCTGCTAAATTCATTGATTAAACAAGTTATGTTATAGAAAGAGCGATGACCAAGGCGCGAAGAAACCCTAGTCGCCAAAGCCAAAAAAAAAAGGCAGAAAACAAAAGCAAAGAACTCGGCCTTAGTTGGAAGGGATCTTCGCTCATTCCATGTTCCATAGGATCACCTCATCTCGTATCCGTGCGACGAGTGCTGCAACTCAACTGAGAGTTCCTCGTGTTGGAAGACCCACCGATTCTATTATTTCCATATTTCCTAAGCAACCAGCATCATAAGCGATTTCATCCCCTTTCTCTTCTTCTTGTCGGTGAGTTTGCATGGCGAAGGTCAAGCCACTCGGTGATGGAAGATATGCCCATCTAAAATGGGAGCACCAAGGCCTGAGTACGAGACAAGGAGGCCAGCGCCGACCATACTTGCCTTGCCCAAGTGAATTCAGTGAGTAGGTGCCATGGTGTTTCAAGATTCCAAAAACAAAGCCAGGCCGCAAATAGTGCACTTTTTGCAGGAAGAGAATTTGTGGCATCCGAGCTCCATGGTATGTGTACTTGTGCAAAGTATATGTAAAAAGTATATTCTATTTTGGGCTACAAAAAAATGTGGATGTATAAAGGAATAACGTACTTTAATTTTATAAAAAATTGTCTTTTTCGTGTAGCCTAATTGTGATGTACTACCTCCGTTTCAAGGAATAAAGCGTCCTCGTTTTACGAGCTTTTTGTTTGACCAAGAATTACTTCAAATAGATAAAGATTATTTATATAAAATTAATATCATTAAAAAGTGCTTTTCAATACGAATCCAACAATATTGATTACATATAATATAATCAAGATTTTGTTGTTCAATTTTTATGGTCAAAGTTCGTCTTGGGATGCGCGTGCGCCTTATTCCTTGAAACGGAGGTAGTATCTTTTAGTGAAACTAGCTTGTAGCTTATAGAATATATGTGCATGTCTAGTTTTATGTGGTATTGTTTGGTTCCTAGAAATAATTCTTTTTATTTTTGTACGACGATTGTTTTGGAGCCCGGTATTTATATGATTTAAAAAGTTATGGTTTTCGATAAGGTGATTCATATTTATATCGTGATGGCTAATTCTCGGTTAACCGAGAATCTACATAGGACTCGATCGACCCCTTGTTGATCTTTTTTCTCTATTAAGTCTCCTTTTATTGTGGCCCGTTGTCTGTTGGACCCGTTTAGTATATAAGTCTTGTTAATGTTTGTTACTTTTTTGCATTCATGTCGCTCGATAATCGAGTTTTTTTTGGGTTTTCACTTTTTTTTCCAGGTTTTGGTATGATTTCTGTATTTTTGTTTGTGTATTTTTATGTGCAATTGCATGTAGATTAATTGCCAATTGGATACAGATGCCTATTTTTAAGTGAAATTACATAAATATGTGCAATTACACATATTGGTGCCTTTATAATATGTGTGTAATTTGGCCATAAAAATGTATGCCTATTTTTCGCTCATAGATGTACAATTTCATATTGATATGTAATTACATACATATGTGAAAATTTATTTTTGTGTGCATTTTTTGTTCCTCTGTAAAAAAGATAGAGCTTAAAAGAGCCTAGAAACACTTAAGGAGGGGCTTCCACCTAACTGAGTCTGAAGTGGTGTGCTTTCATTGCACCCTTTGAAGCGTTTTCCAAAGTTTGGAGAACTGCAAAAATGTGATCCATGGACCATGGTAAGGCCATCATATGAATTGATTTGAGTCACCCCAAAACTCATTAATTGTGAAAGGCTTTGCTAACCGAGCAGCGTACGAGTTTTCATGCAAACCATGAACGAAAGTATGGAACCTCGAAGGTGGTGAAACTACGTACCCTACCAATCCATGATAGTTATGGCTTTGTGGGTGACACTCGACAAACAACCTCTGATGATCTTCTGGCGACCTTACTTCCAACATTCAGTGAAATTTGATCAAATTGTGTTGAATTGCGTTCGAGTTTTCGTACAAACTGCATATGAAAGTATGGAACCTCAATGGTGGTGAAACTACCTACCCTACTAAACCATGACAGTTATGGCCTTGTGGGTGAGCACCTCGGATGAGTCCATGACCTCCTCGGGAATGCTATTATGTACTTATGTCCCACAATCTGCGAATTTGGTCAAATTTGTTCAACTAGTTGCCTGTCCAATCGGTTGGCCATCCTTATCTTCTGGACTGCGGCTTGAATTTCTTACTTCCAGGAAACAGAAAATAGGTTAAAAACAGTCAGGATATCATAACTCAGGAGTAAACTGTTGCAGCCTTTTAGAAACATGAATATACAATTATTACAAGGTCACGACCGATTGATAACAAATGGAATAAGCTCCTTTTGTAAGCATAGTGGCACCGATGATGGATCCAGCAGTGATATGTTTGACTAAGTACTAACACAAACACGCTTAATTTAAACATACAACACCGCAAAGTCTAAATCAATTAGCCTAGTGATTTGTCTTCTTGCAGTTGGATCTGGTCAAGTGTGCCCATCAAAATTCGTTCACTAGCTAACTACCTACCTTACGATCAACAACACAAGTCTATCTTAGTGATACCATTATTTTGTCTTGGTGTAGCAATTAATATGTACTCACTGGTATTTTGTTTCACTAATTTTTCTAGCAAGTTGGACTCTCTGTTCTTGGGATAACTTTCTATTATAGCTCAATTAACAGCATATGGGTCAATGAACCCAATGTCATAGACTGCTCTGATTCCTAAAACAATGTCCTAAGAGTAACTTTAACAGTACCCATAAAACGAGCCGAAACCGTATTAATCCGATGAGTTTACGGGTTCGGGCTGAAAGAGGCCCAGAACGGAGCCCGAACTCACGGCCTGGCCCGTAAACAGAGTTCGGGGGCCGAGAAACTCGGAGGCCTCCCCGTATTAAAACGGGCAGCGGAGGGGAGTTCGAATTCCAAACTCTACCCCTTCGCCGCTGCCACCCGCTCCACCGCCACCACCCACCGTCTCCGACGAGGAATCCACCGCGCTGAAGCGCCGCTTCGCCCCAGCTATGCCACCCAATGGCCTCGCGCGGTAGCTCTGTACGGGGTGGCGCAGGTTTGGGCGGCGGGGACTCGCCGCCGCGCCCCCCCGTGTTTCGCACGGAGGCGGAACAACATAAGTTCAACTGCTCGGAGGGCAAGCGCAACGTCCGCCGGTGGACGAACTGGGGCGCCCCGTGCAAGCTCATGAAATACGGAACAACGGTGCCGTGGGCTCCTCCTCCCGAGGTTCGAGCCGCCCCCCGCGCCCCGAGGAGGAAGACGCCGTCATCGCGCGGGAACCAACATTCTCCACAGAGGATTACGTCCACGACTCCGACAAGGAGGACGCCATGATCGCTTAGGTGGCGGCGATCACGGAGGCGGAGGCCCGCCCTCGCTGGTGCCGGGAGGAGGCCGACGCCGTCCACCAACTGCGGGAGGACGAGGTGGCGCGCCGGGAGGAGCGCGTCCGCCGCGTCAAGCTCGAGATCGTCGAGCTTGACTCCCTGTAGGAGCTCCTCGCCGTCCTCCGCGTCGACGCCCTCCTCCGCCTCGACGCCTTGCTCCGCCACCACTAGCACCGCGTCGCACAGAGGCCATCGAGGCCTCATTTTGGTCGGAATTAATTCGCGGTTAGGGCTAGTACTTAATTTAGGTTGTTAGTACATATTATGTAAATTTTGATGTTCAATCAAGCATGGAATTAACATCTATATATATTATGTAAATTTTGATGCTCAATCAAGCATGAAAGTATCATCTATATCTGTTCATCGATGAATTCTCCCGCGATATTTTAATTTCTTTTTTTCAGTTTGTGTATTACGGTTGCGAGTGGCAAAATCATCCTATGTGATGTTTTCGGGAGGTTGAATACAAATTTTTCGGTTCCAACTTTTTTCGGTTACCGCTAGAGATGCTCTAAGACATTTCCCTGTACTCTGATTCTACGTCCTGAGAAATTTCGCCCTCTATACCTTTCCTCCGTAACAAAGAACATCCTAATGTGCAGTTAGATTTCCCCTAGGAATTCAACAGAGTTGAAGCCAAAAAGATAAACCATTGACCCATAACGTTGCCTGTTGTGGGTATACTTCATGGGTGTACCATCGACAGTGCCTAGATCCGGCAAGTCCGGGTGGCCCACAGACGGTGATGAGGCATGTGGCCCATCGGGCGGCCCAGTTGCTGTTGATCATGAAGGAAGAAGTCCAGCC
>NC_061509.1:39782436-39870524 GCF_022539505.1 Lolium rigidum
ACCAGCGGAGCGTGTCTCTCTCCCACACAAGCATGATGTAATCCAATTTATTCAAACACAAACAAAAACAAAAACAAACAGACGCTCCAAGTAAGGCACATAAGATGTGACCGAATAAAAATATAGTTTCAAGGGAGGAACCTGATAATGTTGTCGATGAAGAAGGGGATGCCTTGGGCATCCCCAAGCTTAGACGCTTGAGTCTTCTTGAAATATGCAGGGATGAACCACCGGGGCATCCCCAAGCTTAGACTTTTTCACTCTTCTTGATCATAGTATATCATCCTCCTCTCTTGACCCTTGAAAACTTCCTCCACATCAAACTCGAAACAAACTCATTAGAGGGTTAGTGCATAATCAAAAATCCACATGTTCAGAGGTGACACAATCATTCTTAACACTTCTGGACATTGCCCAAAGCTACTGGAAGTCAATGGAACAAAGAAATCCATCCCACATAGCAAAAGAAGCAATGCGAAATAAAAGGCAGAATCTGTCAAAACAGAACAGTCCGTAAAGACGAATTTTAAAAGGGCACCAGACTTGCTCAGATGAAAATGCTCAAATTGAATGAAAGTTGCGTACATATCTGAGGATCACTCACGTAAATTGGCATAATTTTCTGAGTTACCTACAGAGAATTTTGCCCAGATTCGTGACAGCAAAGAAAACAGTTTCTGCGCAGTAATCCAAATCTAGTATTGACTTTACTATCAAAGACTTTACTTGGCACAACAAAACACAAAACTAAGATAAGGAGAGGTTGCTACAGTAGTAAACAACTTCCAAGACACAAATATAAAACAAAGTACTGTAGCAAAATAACACAAGGGTTATCTCCCAAGAAGTTCTTTTCTTTATAGCCATTAAGATGGGCTCAGCAGTTTTAATGATGCACTCGCAAGAAATAGTAGTTGAAGCAAAAGAGAGCATCAAGAGGCAAATTCAAAACACATTTAAGTCTAACATGCTTCCTATGCATAGGAATCTTGTAAATAAACAAGTTCATGAAAAGCAAAGTAACAAGCATAGGAAGATAAAACAAGTATAGCTTCACAAATTTCAGCACATAGAGAGGTGTTTTAGTAACATGAAAATTTCTACAACCATATTTTCCTCTCTCATAATAACTTTCAGTAGTTTCATGAGCAAACTCAACAATATAACTATCACATAAAGCATTCTTATCATGAGTCTCATGCATAAAATTATTACTACTCCCAACATAAGCATAGTTATTCTTATTAATTGTAGTAGGAGCAAATTCAACAAAGTAGCTATCATTATTATTCTCATCAAGTGTAGGAGGCATAGTATTATCATCATAAAAATTACTCTCCATAGTAGGCAGCACTAAAAGACCAATATCATTATAATCATCATAAATAGGAGGCAAAGTATCATCAAAGAAAATTTTCTCCTCAATGCTCGGGGGACTAAAAAGATCATGCTCATCAAAACCAGCTTCCCCAAGCTTAGAATTTTCCATATCATTAGCAACAATGGTGTTCAAAGCGTTCATACTAATATTACTACCAAGCATGCAAATAAGATTCCATAGGTTTTTTAATTTTCGCATCAAACAATCCATGTTTTAAATCAGGAAATAGAATAAGAAGATCATTCTTGTCCATTATGCCAAACTAGTGTAAACAAGAAACAAAAAGATGCAATTGCAGGATCTAAAGGAAATAGCTTCGAGTACTTACAACGCCGGAAAATAGCTTAGTAGCCAAGATACGGAGTGTGAGTACCTTTTACCTTTCCTCCCAAGCAACGGCGCCGTAAAATATGCTTGATGTCTACGTTCCCCCTCCTTTCTCGTAGACGTTGTTGGGCCTCCAAGAGCAGAGGTTTGTAGAACAGCAGCAAGTTTTCCCTTAAGTGGATCACCCAAGGTTTATCGAACTCGTGGAGGAAGAGGTCAAAGATATCCCTCTCATGCAACCCCGCAACCACAAAGCAAGAAGTCTCTTGTGTCCCCAACACACCTAATAGGTGCACTAGTTCGGCGAAGAGATAGTGAAATACAGGTGGTATGAATATATATGAGCAAGTAGCAACGGTGCCGTAAAAATAGCTTGCCGGCGTGTAGTTGATGGTGGTAGTATTGCAGCGAGTAGTAACACAGTGAAACAAGAAACAAGCAGTAGTAACGCAGCCAGTATTTAGGAACAAGGCCTAGGGATTAGACTTTCACTAGTGGACACTCTCAACATTGATCACATAACAGAATAGATAAATGCATACTCTACACTTTTGTTGGATGATGAACGCATTGCGTAGGATTACACGAACCCTCAATGCCGGAGTTAACAAGCTCCACAATTTGTTCATATTTAAGTAACCTTATAGTGTAAGATAGATCAACAGATTAAACCAAGTACTAACATAGCATGCACACTCGTCACCTTCATGCATATGTAGGAGGAATAGATCACATCAATATTATCATAGCAATAGTTAACTTCGCAATCTACAAGAGATCATGATCATAGCATAAACCAAGTACTAACACGGTGCACACACTCGTCACCTTTACACACGTGCAGGAGGAATAAAACTACTTTAATAACTTTGCTAGAGTAGCACATAGATAGTAGTGATACAAAACTCATATGAATCTCAATCATGTAAAGCAGCTCATGAGATTATTGTATTGAGGTACATGGAAGAGAGATGAACCACATAGCTACCGGTACAGCCCCGAGCCTCGATGGAGAACTACTCCCTCCTCATGGGAGCAGCAGCGGTGATGAAGATGGCGGTGGAGATGGCAGCGGTGTCGATGGAGAAGCCTTCCGGGGGCACTTCCCCGTTCCGGCGGCGTGCCGGAACAGAGACTCCTGTCCCCCAGATCTTGGCTTCGCGACGGCGGCGGCTCTGGAAGGTTTCTGTGGGTTTCGTCGAACGCATCAGGGTTTTCGCGACGGAGGCTTTATATAGGCGAAGAGGCGGCGCAGGAGGGCTTCTGGGGTGGCCACACCATAGGGGGGCGCGGCCCCCCCTAGGCCGCGCCAGTGGTATGGTTTGGTGGGCCTGTGGCCCCCTCTGACCTCTCTGGTGTGTTCTGGATGCTTCCGGGGATTCTAAGATCTTTGGCGTTGATTTCGTCCGATTCCGAGAATATTTCGTTACTAGGATTTCTGAAACCAAAAACAGCAGAAAACAGGAACTGGCACTTCGGCATCTTGTTAATAGGTTAGTTCCGAGAAAATGCACGAATATGACATAAAGTGTGCATAAAACATGTAGATAACATCAATAATGTGGCATGGAACATAAGAAATTATCGATACGTCGGAGACGTATCAACGACTCGTAGTCTAATCCTATCACGAACTCTATTTGTAGAGTATTTAACTAGCTATAGAGGCTATGAATAGATTCTAGCTAAATAGGTGCTAAGTTTAGGAAGCTAGTTCATTTTTATTGCTAATTTAGGTTTTATCCTTGTTGGATGTGGTGTTTGACTCTTCTGTCTGGGTCTTGTCCCTTGAAGTAGTTGTTGATTCCTCGGTCTTCGAGTTGCACTGTAGATCCTCCTTCGATGCCACCATATCTAAGCAGGGGATTTAAGAGTGGGATGAGTACGAGCGTACTCAACAAGTTCATTATAGGAAAGAGGTGTTTAATGCACTAGCTACAGTATTAGACCAAAAAGTCTTATACCAATGCAGGTTTTCATAATCATTTCTTCAAAAGGTTGCTTTTATTCAGAAGAACTATGTCCGTCAGCCTTCACCGGTTTACTAGAACTTCATGGAGTTCCTTTCCGGCCGCGTTCGTAGTTCCATATCCCGGAACAGGGAGTGACAGGTCACGATTCATTACACTCTGCAGAGGTGTGTTGCTTTACCCATAAGAGATCTTAACCGTGGTGCCAACCGGGCAATTTCCCCGTCCACACTTCCTTTGGTGTGAGGCCCGGTATAAGGTCTAGCCAATCATGTTCCTCCGCTACCTCGAACACCCACCCTTTGTTGCAATCTCCGACCCAGGGTCCTCGCTGGTCCTCTTACACCAATTAAGGATGGATGATGGCGTGTAAACACACGTCCGTTGGGAACCCCAAGAGGAAGGTGTGATGCGCACAACAGCAAGTTTTCCCTCAGAAAGAAACCAAGGTTATCGAACCAGTAGGAGCCAAGAAGCACGTTGAAGGTTGATGGCGGCAAGATGTAGTGCGGCGCAACACTAGGGATTCCGGTGCCAACGTGGAACCTGCACAACACAACCAAAGTACTTTGCCCCAACGAAACAGTGAGGTTGTCAATCTCACCGGCTTGCTGTAACAAAGGATTAGATGTATAGTGTGGATGATGATTGTTTGCGTAAAACGAGTAGAACAAGTATTGCAGTAGATTGTATTCGATTAAAAGAATGGACCGGGGTCCACAGTTCACTAGAGGTGTCTCTCCCATAAGATAAATAGCATATTGGGTAAACAAATTACAGTTGGGCAATTGACAAATAGAGAGGGCATGACAACGCACATACATGACATGATGAGTATTGTGAGATTTAATTGGGCATTACGACAAAGTACATAGACCGCTATCCAGCATGCATCTATGCCTAAAAAGTCCACTTTCAGGTTATCATCCGAACCCCTTCCGGTATTAAGTTGCAAACAACAGACAATTGCATTAAGTATGGTGCGTAATGTAATCAATAACTACATCCTCGGACATAGCATCAATGTTTTATCCCTAGTGGCAACAGCACATCCACAACCTTAGAACTTTCACGTATCTGTCCCAGATTTAATGGAGGCATGAACCCACTATCGAGCATAAATACTCCCTCTTGGAGTTAAGAGTAAAAACTTGGCCAGAGCCTCTACTAATAACGGAAAGCATGCAAGATCATAAACAACACATAGGTAATAGATTGATAATCAACATAACATAGTATTCTCTATCCATCGGATCCCAACAAACACAACATATAGCATTACAGATAGATGATCTTGATCATGTTAGGAAGCTCACAAGATCCGACAATGAAGCACATGAGGAGAAGACAACCATCTAGCTACTGCTATGGACCCATAGTCTAGGGGTGAACTACTCACTCATCAATCCGAAGGCGACCATGGCGGTGTAGAGTCCTCCGGGAGATGATTCCCCTCTCCGGCAGGGTGCCGGAGGCGATCTCCCGAATCCCCCGAGATGGGATTGGCGGCGGCGGCGTCTCTGGAAGGTTTTCCGTATCGTGGCTCTCGGTACTGGGGGTTTCGCGACGAAGGCTTTCAGTAGGCGGAAGGGCAGGTCAGGGGGCCACACGAGGGCCCCACACGACAGGCCGGTGCGGCCAAGGCCCAGGCCGCGCCGCCCTGGTGTCTGGGCGCCTCGTGGCCCGACTTCGTCTCCTCTTCGGTCTTCTGGAAGCTTCGTGGAAAAATAGGCCCCTGGGCGTTGATTTCGTCCAATTCCGAGAATATTTGCTTACTAGGATTTCTGAAACCAAAAACAACGAGAAACAAAGAATCGGCTCTTCGGCATCTCGTTAATAGGTTAGTGCCGGAAAATGCATAATAATGACATATAATGTGTATAAAACATGTGAGTATCATCATAAAAGTAGCATGGAACATAAGAAATTATAGATACGTTTGAGACGTATCAAGCATCCCCAAGCTTAGTTCCTACTCGTCCCGAGTAGGTAAACGATAACAAAGATAATTTCTTAGTGACAATGCTACCAACATAATCTTGATCAATACTATTGTAAGCACATGTAATGAATGCAGCGATTTGAAACAATGGTAAATGACATGAGTAAACAATTGAATCATAAAGCAAAGACTTTTCATGAATAGTACTTCAAGACAAGCATCAATAAGTCTTGCATAAGAGTTAACTCATAAAGCAATAATTCAAAGTAAAGGTATTGAAGCAACACAAAGGAAGATGAAGTTTCAGCGGTTGATTTCAACTTGTAACATTTATATCTCATGGATATTGTCAATGTAAAGTAATATAACAAGTGCAATATGCAAGTATGTAGGAATCAATGCACAGTTCACACAAGTGTTTGCTTCTTGAGGTGGAGAGAGATAGGTGAACTGACTCAACATAAAAGTAAAAGAAAGGTCCTTCAAAGAGGAAAGCTTCGATTGCTATATTTCTGCTAGAGCTTTGGTTTTGAAAACAAGAAACAATTTTGTCAACGGTAGTAATAAAGCATATGAGTTATGTAAATTATATCCTACAAGTTGCAAGCCTCATGCATAGTATACCAATAGTGCCCGCACCTTGTCCTAATTAGCTTGGATTTACATGGATTATCATAGCATAGCACATGTTTCAACCAAGTGTCACAAAGGGGTACCTCTATGCCGCCTGTACAAAGGTCTAAGGAGAAAGCTCGCATTGGATTTCTCGCTTTTGATTATTCTCAACATAGACATCCATACCGGGACAACATAGACAACGAGATAATGGACTCCTCTTTAATACATAAGCATTCAACAACGGATAATATTCTCATAAGAGATTGAGGTTTGTTGTCCAAGCTGAAACTTCCACCATGGATCATGGCTTTAGTTAGCGGCCCAATGTTCTTCTCTAACAATATGCATACTCAAACCATTTGATCATGATAAATCACTCTTACTTCGGACAAGACGGACATGCATAGCAACTCACATGATATTCAACAAAGAAATAGTTGATGGCGTCCCAGAAACATGGTTATCGCACAACAAGCAACTTAATAAGAGATAAAGTGCATAAGTACATATTCAATACCACGATAGTTTTTAAGCTATTTGTCCCATGAGCTATATATTGTAAAGGTGAAGAATGGAAATTTTAAAGGTAGCACTCAAGCAATTTACTTTGGAATGGTGGAGAAATACCATGTAGTAGGTAGGTATGGTGGACACAAATGGCATAGTGGTTGGCTCAAGGATTTTGGATGCATGAGAAGTATTCCATCTCGATAGAAGGTTTAGGCTAGCAAGGTTTATTTGAAACAAACACAAGGATGAAGCGGTGCAGCAAAACTCACATAAAAGACATATTGTAAACATTATAAGACTCTATACCGTCTTCCTTGTTGTTCAAACTCAATACTAGAAATTATCTAGACCTTAGAGAAACCAAACATGCAAATTAGATTTTAGCAAGCTCTATGTATTTCTTCATTAATAGGTGCAAAGTATATGATGCAAGAGCTTAAACATGAGCACAACAATTGCCAAGTATCACATTATTCAAGATATTATACCAATTACCACATATATCATTTTCCAATTCCAACCATATAACAATTTAACGAAGAAGAAACTTTCGCCATGAATACTATGAGTAAAGCCTAAGGACATATTTGTCCATATGCAACAGCGGAGCGTGTCTCTCTCCCACACAATGAATGCTAGGATCCATTTTATTTAAACAAAACAAAAAACAAAAACAAAAACAAACAGACGCTCCAAGCAAAGTACATAAGATGTGACGGAATAAAAATATAGTTTCAGGGGAGGAACCTGATAATGTTGTTGATGAAGAAGGGGATGCCTTGGGCATCCCCAAGCTTAGACGCTTGAGTCTTCTTGATATATGCAGGGGTGAACCACCGGGGCATCCCCAAGCTTAGAGCTTACACTCTCCTTGATCATGTTGTATCATCCTCCTCTCTTGATCCTTGAAAACTTCCTCCACACCAAACTCGAAACAAACTCATTAGAGGGTTAGTGCATAATCAAAATTCACATATTCAGAGGTGACACAATCATTCTTTATACTTCTGGACATTGCACAAAGCTACTGAAAGTCAATGGAATCGAAAAATCCATCAAGCATGGCAAAACAGGCAATGCGAAATAAAAGGCAGAATCTGTCAAAACAGAACAGTTCGTAAAGACGTATTTTTAAGAGGCACCATACTTGCTCAAATGAGAAAACTTAAAACTAATGAAAGTTGCGTACATATCTGAGGATCACTCACGTAAATTGGCATAATTTTCTGAGTTACCTACAGAGAATTAGACCCAGATTCGTGACAGCAAAGAAATCGTTTCTCAGCTAGATAATCCAAATCTAGTATCATCCTTCTATTAGAGACTTTACTTGGCACAACAATGCAATAAAACTAAGATAAGGAGAGGTTGCTACAGTAGTAATAACTTCCAAGACTCAAATATAAAATAAAAGTACTGTAGTAAAAACATGGGTTGTCTCCCATAAGCGCTTTTCTTTAACGCCTTTCAGCTAGGCGCAGAAAGTGTGTATCAAGTGTTATCAAGAGACGAGGTGTCAACATCATAACTTGTTCTAATGATAGAATCAAAATGTAACTTCATTCTCTTTCTAGGGAAGTGTTCCATACCTTTTTTGAGAGGAAATTGATATTTAATATTACCTTCCTTCATATCAACGATAGCACCAATCTTTAGCTCTTCCTCTTAGTGAGAAAGGGAACAATTTTAATTTTATTATGTCACCATCTACATCTTTATACTTTTGCATTTCACAAAGTTCAACAAAATTATTGAGATGGGCAGCAGCATCATCGAACTAACACCGTGAAAATTGCTCTCGCATAACAAGATTCAAGTAAAGCATGTTTAATTTCAAAGAATTCTGCTGTAGTAGCAGGTGGAGCAATAGGTGTGCATAAGAAATCATTATTATTTGTGGTTGTGAAGTCACACAACTTAGTATTTTCAGGAGTACCCATTTTAGCAACAGTAAATAAAGTAAACTAGATAAAGTAAATGCAAGTAACTAATTTTTTTGTGTTTTTGATATAGCAAACAAGATAGTAAATAAAGTAAAACTAGCAACTAATTTTTTTGTGTTTTGTTTTAGTGCAGCAAACAAAGTAGTAAATAAAATAAAGCAAGACAAAAACAAAGTAAAGAGATTGGATTGTGAAGACTCCCCTTGCAGCGTGTCTTGATCTCCCCGGCAACGGCGCCAGAAAAAGAATTTGCTGGCGTGCAGTTGACGTGGGAGTTAGAAATCTATGTGGTGTAACTTTTCTTCAGGTCCCCGGTAACGGCGCCAGAAAAAGAGCTTGATGGCGTGTAAACACACGTCCGTTGGGAACCCCAAGAGGAAGGTGTGATGCGCACAGCAGCAAGTTTTCCCTCAGAAAGAAACCAAGGTTATCGAACCAGTAGGAGCCAAGAAGCACGTTGAAGGTTGATGGCGGCGAGATGTAGTGCGGCGCAACACCAGGGATTCCGGCGCCAACGTGGAACCCGCACAACACAACCAAAGTACTTTGCCCCAACGAAACAGCTGAGGTTGTCAATCTCACCGGCTTGTTGTAACAAAGGATTAGATGTATAGTGTGGATGATGATTGTTTGCAGAAAACAGTAGAACAAGTATTGCAGTAGATTGTATTCGATTAAAAGAATGGACCGGGGTCCACAGTTCACTAGAGGTGTCTCTCCCATAAGATAAATAGCATATTGGGTAAACAAATTACAGTTGGGCAATTGACAAATAGAGAGGGCATGACAATGCACATACATGACATGATGAGTATTGTGAGATTTAATTGGGCATTACGACAAAGTACATAGACCGCTATCCAAGCATGCATCTATGCCTAAAAAGTCCACTTTCGGGTTATCATCCGAACCCCTTCCAGGTATTAAGTTGCAAACAACGAGACAATTGCATTAAGTATGGTGCGTAATGTAATCAATAACTACATCCTCGAACATAGCATCAATGTTTTATCCCTAGTGGCAACAACACATCCACAACCTTAGAACTTTCACGTCACTTGTCCCGGATTTAATGGAGGCATGAACCCACTATCGAGCATAAATACTCCCTCTTGGAGTTAAGAGTAAAAACTTGGCCGAGCCTCTACTAATAACGGAGAGCATGCAAGATCATAAACAACACATAGGTAATAGATTGATAATCAACATAACATAGTATTCTCTATCCATCGGATCCCAACAAACACAACATATAGCATTATAGATAGATGATCTTGATCATGTTAGGCAACTCACAAGATCTGACAATGA
Organism: Lolium rigidum; assembly: GCF_022539505.1. Lineage (NCBI taxonomy): Eukaryota > Viridiplantae > Streptophyta > Magnoliopsida > Poales > Poaceae > Lolium > Lolium rigidum. Next base: position 39,792,439 of record NC_061509.1, read on the forward strand.
AGCACATGAGGAGAAGACAACCATCTAGCTACTGCTATGGACCCATAGTCCAGGGGTGAACCACTCACTCATCAATCCGGAGGCGACCATGGCGGTGTAGAGTCCTCCGGGAGATGATTCCCCTCTCCGGCAGGGTGCCGGAGGTGATCTCCTGAATCCCCCGAGATGAGATTGGCGGCGGCGGCGTCTCTGGAAGGTTTTCCGTATCGTGGCTCTCGCATACTGGGGGTTTCGCGACGAAGGCTTTAAGTAGGCGGAAGGGCAGGTCAGGGGGCCACACGAGGGCCCCACACGACAGGCCGGCGCGGCCAAGGCCCAGGCCGCGCCGCCCTGGTGTCTGGGCGCCTCGTGGCCCCACTTCGTCTCCTCTTCGGTCTTCTGGAATCTTCGTGGAAAAATAGGCCCCTGGGCGTTGATTTCGTCCAATTCCGAGAATATTTCCTTACTAGGATTTCTGAAACCAAAAACAGGAGAAAACAACGAAGCGGCTCTTCGGCATCTCGTTAATAGGTTAGTGCCAGAAAATGCATAATAATGACATATAATGTGTATAAAACATGTGAGTATCATCATAAAAGTAGCATGGAACATAAGAAATTATAGATACGTTTGAGACGTATCAATGTACCCCGACCACGACGACAATGCAGAGCTCTATCATACATTCCTTCGCCGGCAGTTGCAACCCATCATAGACCACATTACCGTGGGGACTTCTACGGGTTCCCCACCCTGCATCTTGTCTCTCGAGATCAAGTGCATATAGTAATGCGCATCCGTTGATGAACGAGAGGTGGAAACATTTTTGACTACTCCGTCCCACTCCGGATCTTATGGTTAACACGGGTATTACGGCACAAGAATCACTGGATGACATTTGTTGTTTAATCCTAGATGGATATAACCCTTGCAATGGAACCTCCACCATATCAACACAATCCATGGTTCCATTGCCCACCACATAGTCATATTCATAGTTATGAAAATAGTGGTTTTGCTTTTTTATCCAATAGTGATAAACATAGTACTTTGCAAGTAATTTGATAGAAATACTCAAATGACATGAGCAAGCGATGAACTTGCCTTTCTTGACTGCAAGATTATGCAGACAAGGTCTTCGATACGCAATAACTCCAAATTCTGAAATAGCATCATCATCCGGTAAGGATGATGTTTTAAAAGATTGCCAAGGATGCAATAATGCATAAGTATGAGGTGCAATCGCTCTAAGCGTGACCTAACCCCGATGATTTAGGATTAGTGTGTTGTAAGGGTTTGTTTAGAGTGTGTTACACTTTTAAAGTGATTCACAAACAAGGTTCTTATTCAGGTTTGCGTTGTTTTAGAATCATAAGCAAGTGGTAAAATGCATAGTAACAATCATACATACCCAAGGATAGTAGTTGTATGATAAGTAAAGAGCAGTTGTCAATTTTAAGTCCTATAGTGCATGGTTGATTATTACTTATTATATAATTCAAAAGAATAACTTTTAAAGAACATGTTCTTTAATAAAGAACAAGTATGACAATTATGGTTGTGGAGTTCTATGGTTTACTATGGTTTCCAACTTAGCTTCTTGAGTAGGTATTAGATGGATCCTACAAGGTTGGAAGTACATCTTAGGCCATTCATTAAACATGGTTGCTATCAAGGTTGGTATACCTTGCTGTTGATAGCTGGCTAGGGTTTATCAATCCTATTAAGCAGGTTTGATGGCTACTCCGTATTTTCTTCAAAAGAATAACTTTTGAAGAAGATACTTCTTAAGTAATAAGAAGTATATCAATTAGAGTTGAGGTTGTCTGGAGTTTCCCATTGGATCTACTAAGTAAGGAATGGTGGTTCCTAGATAGGATGGTTCATAAGCATCCAACACTAGTAGGGTTTAGTGGAACATGATTTAGTAATGGTAGTCATCAACCATGGTTACTATTAGGGTTCATCACAATGTTGTGATGCTAAGCATAGATAATTAAAGTTTGGTGTCTCAGAAGATATGAACTAGGGTTGGTCCTATTTGATCAGCTAAGCATGAACACATGTAATACCAATGTATTAGAGATGGGTCTCTATTATTTTATGAAGACTTGACAATTGTTTAGTTGATACTATGGAGCTATGAATGAAATTAAAATATCATGATCACATGTTCTAACCAAGGGTTTAGGTTTAGAAGCAAATTAAGGTTCCCATGAAATAGTGGAGTTAGGGTTTGGTTCATAAATGAATTAAGGTTCCAGGGTTTCACATAGAATTATGGGGTTAGCCCTTTGTTTATAATGGAACTAGGGTTTCCTAATTACCATATAATTCTTGGATTAATAACTTCATGATAAGGTGGAAGTTATTCATGACTTTAAAAATAAACACAAGTTTGGATTTGGTATTTTACTATTTTTAAAGAATTAATAATTAAGGTAATTATTAATTAGGGTTTAAATTCTCCTAATAAGGATTAACAAGATAACAAATAAAGAAAAGTAGTTTGCATGTTTTCTTTATTGGCTTACTGGTTTTTATTTATTTTTAGAACCTTTTCTTTATTTCTGAATTTTAGTTGAATTTGAAATTAAAAGAATAGACTTAATTAACTAGTTTTAAATAATTAAATTTTTATTAAAAATTAAAATTTCATTTTATATTTTTATTGGATAGAGTTTACCTTTTTAAGAATTTTGATGTCTTATTTATATTTTTCTGAGTTATAATGAATTTTATAGAATTTTGCAAAGTTGCAGTAATGGTTGGATTTAAATTAAAACAAAGAAATACTAACTACACCCGGACTACACCTACCCGTAGCCACTGATTGGTGGGCCAATGTCCATTTCACATGCCACTGGGCCGCCAACGTGGCATGGATCATGGTGACGGGCGGTCAGGGCACGATGGTCACCGGTGCTGGGCCTCTCCCGCGGACGCGCGTAGGTGTTAGCTCGACTCAGGGCGACGCGCTGAGCCATAAGGTAGCGGCGCCCCCCTCTAATGGTCGCCGGAGTAGCTCCGGCGAGCGTGAATAGCAGCGGCGCACGGCGGTGAACGACGCGGGCATGGTACGGTAGATGATTAAGGCCAATAATTGGTTGTCGAGAAGCGCATGCTCACCCTTGCCGCGTATAGCTTCGAATTGGCGAAGGAGATGGCCGGAGACGATGACACGGTCAACTTCTCTGTGGCTTGCCGGCAAAAGGGAACGAGCTCCCTCCGGCGATTGAGGGCTTCTTGGTTCGATTCCTTGGGCAGGAGGGGCATGTCGAGGGTGGTGAAGACGATGGCGTCCTCGACGAGGCTCGGGGAGGTCCCTACCGGCGGCGATAGTCGGAGGCCGGTTGAGCTAGGGTTTAGGTTTGGGAAAGAATCAGGCCGAGAGAGAGGAATTGGAGAGCTTCCTCGCTATTTAAATGGTCCGTAGCGTGCGCTGGCGGTCAACAATACCGGCGGCGACCACGGGACGTGGTGCTGGCGACGCGGTGGCGAGCTGCTGTGCGTCGGCGCTGCGAAGGCGAAGACAAAGATGTTGTCTTCAATCTTATCCTCGCGAAGTGGTAAGTGGGCTGTTTGGGCCGTGCTGGGCTGTGCTGATGGGCTGCTGTTGGTTGGCTGCTCCCACCAGGTAAGCCTGTTTCTACCTTTTCTTTTATTTCTGTTTTTCTTTTACTGTTTTCCATTTTGTTAATTTAAATACTGTTTTGAATTCAATCTTATTATACAAACTTTGTTGTTTGAATTCAAATGAGATTCCCTCCAAGAACTTAAAGGATTGTTGTTGTATATTAGCAAATTTTAATATGATACTAAATCATTGGTTTATTAGTTACTATTGGGATTTGAATTAAATATCCATATGGGCATGGATTTAAATATCATTTTGGAAAGTTTCACATTATTTTCCAAATGGTAGTTTTCTTACTTAATGATATATAAAGTTTTATTTAGTTTTATCTTGCAAGAAACAATCTCAAGGTAATACTTATTTATGGATTTCTAGTAAAGTAGTGATTTAATGGCATGATTTCATGTGTTTAAACATTTCTAAAGACTTGATCTCTTATTTTGAGAATTTGGTTTCTTGCATATGGTTTTATGTGAGCATCAATGTATTAGGTTTTAGTTGTGATCACCCCAAGTGATGCACAAACTAGATTGAGATATAATTCTAGGTTGTGGAGATAAGAGGTCCCCCTAATGCATGGGCTAGGGTTTAATCTCCCCTATCCATGATAAGATGGTTACTTGCTTAATATTTTATGTTCTCCTCTAGTTACTAAGAACTTGAGAATTGGTTTAGTTTTATACCAATAGACTTCTAGTATTATCCTTAATCTATTATTAAGGTAATTAAAGTGGTTATGGTTCTTTTTATAGTTAACTTTGGTCATGATGATGAATGGTTTCTCACCCTACAAAGTATAGACTTTAACTCTAAGCTTTTCTTATGTGCTTATATCTTCTATTTCAAGTTCTTAGGGTTTATGATCACTACACAATTTAGAATGATCAAGGTTTGGCTTCCTAAGTTATTACTAGAAATATTTAGATATGGTTGTACCAATTACCCCTCTCAATCCACAAGGACTTGGACTATAATCTAGGTTTCTACTCAAGGAATGATGATGTGATTAACTAAATATGTGGTTTGCCTAAGAATTCTACCTTGCTATCTTCTGTAGCTTGTTCTTCAGGAGATCTGATAAACCTGCATCTTGTGGCATGCCTCCACCTCCTAGCTGCTTCATCTTGATCCTAACTATTTTATGGAGTGGCTCAATGTGTTGGTTTCCTTGCATATGGTGCAAGATGAGGGAATGGATGAGGTAAAGGGTTCCTTTTATAGGCTTGGTTATGCTCTAATATCATGACACATAGGTGGATGACTCTTGTTTTAATTTGATGTGTAAGGTGCTTGGTTGTCATGCTCTCATCTATAGCAATCCTTTAAGTATGAGGTGGCATAGCTTAGGATTTAAGTTATTTAGATATTTTCATCCTATGTGGCATGGGTATTATCCTCTCATGTGATTTGTTTTTGGATAGCCAAGTGGCTTTTGTTACTAAGTATCTTGGGAATGATTTTGTACTTGTGGTTGAGTCACTATATCATATGTGATTGTATTATATTGTAATTGGGATAAAAATGTCAAAGTCAAGAATTATACCCCAATTTTGAATGGTGATTGTTGATTTCACCAAGGCATGATCTTATGAGTTTAGAAGTACTCATATTATATTTTATTCAAATAGTTTGAACTATAATTCGTAATGTAAACGAATTTAGTTTTGTAATATTCCACATACTTAATAAGTTATGATTGTAATAAGAATTTGTGGCTTTTATGCACTTAGGTCCTTGTGTTTCACCATATTTGGTATTTAGTTTTAAAATGAATTCAATTGTACCTTAAGGTAGTTGCTTAACTTTTAAATGTTAATAATTTAGAGTTGCATCTTATCTCTTTGATGGTTATATACCTCTCCCAACTCTAGGGTTTAATGATAAACTTTTGTTGGTGTTAAGTTCAAGAGTTTAGTTCAAGACATACCATGAGATTCATGGTAGGAGTATTTATTTGTTAAAGACATGGAAGAGATAATTCAAGAATGTTTTCTTCATTTATTGTTAGTTGATTCCAATTGAATAGATGTTCTTATGTTATGGCAAGGAATATCATGTTATGATCTTTTAGAAGATCAAGCTATTGATCCTTGATTAATATGTTATTGTGTTGGTTTTAATTCCATTGGATCTAACCCCTTAGATCAAATCATCTTTTCCCAAAACAAGGTTTTAACAAAGTCACATTGAGGTTTATAGAACTTGACTTGATGATCTACTTCAATTCCATCAAGGTCAAGTGAAACTTCAGTTACTGTGTCTGTTTTACTTTAAAGCGCGAAAATTCCCCGGATTTTCTATGCATGAATGCGATGCACACATCTGTTTCCTCTATTTTTGTAACCCCAATACCTGGGATATTACAACCAACTCCTGCCTCTCGAGCCTTCTGACGTTCGCGATGGGCATCTACCTGTTGCACGATTCGACCCACTACGCGATGGATAGGTCTCGAGCTCGATTCTTTTGGGAAGGAGTCGGGAACACCAGGAAGTACCACATGGTGGACTGGGCAACGGTTTGCAAGCCCAAGGAGGTTGGGGGTTTGGGGATCCTCAGCACGAAAATCATGAACATCGCTCTCATGCTCCGTTGGATTTTGAAGATCTACCCGAATGAGGAGGGTCTATGGGCGAACCTCCTCCGAGCCAAGTATCTTGGCGAACATGACTTCTTCTACAGAGAGGTACCGGTTCGGGGGTCACAATTCTGAATGCCATCCAGAAGATTAAATGGCACTTCAAGCTGGTGGCGAAGCACTCGGTCCATAATGGGAAATGGACCTACTTCTGGAAGGATTGTTGGGTGGGGCCGGGGCCCCTGCACGCCCGCTATCCCCGCCTGTTTAGCTGTTGCACCCATTCGGATGTCACGGTGCATGCGACCCAGGTGCTCGGAGGGTTACCTGGAGAATGGAGAATCCAGTTCCGGAGGCAATTCAGCCTGGCGGAAACCGTGGAGTGGGATAATCTGTGTAGGGAAGTACATGCCTTTCCGGTGGCGGAGCAGAACGACAGGGTGTCATGGTCGCTCGAGAGCTCAGGGAGTTTCTCGACCAGGTCCGTCTATCACGGCTTGATGCAGGGGGAGGTTGTCACACACTTCAAGGAGGTCTGGCGGACCAGAGTGCCCCCTAAGATCAAGATCTTTATGTGGCAGCTTATTCGAGGGAAGCTTCCATTGTGCAAGCAGGTGGCCAAGAGGATGGGACCCTCCAATGGCAAATGCGCGCTGTGTGGAGAGATAGAGGATTGTAATCATATCTTCTTCACATGCCACATGGCTAGGTTCATGTGGGCTGGAGTTAGGGAACTCCTTCACTGCAATTGGAACCCGGCAGGGGCAGGGTACTTCATCGCAATTACGCAGGGTTTGGCAGGCCCCCTTTGTAGATTAGTTTCGTTCACCTTTGCGACCCTTAGTTGGTCCCTTTGGAATATTAGGAATAAACTAACTATCGAAGGGAGGATGATCGGTAACCCGGCTGACGCTTTCTACCATATGCTTTTTCACATGCAGTCATGGAGGGTTCTGGTCAGATGGGGGGACAGGGCGCTGTTGGACGTGGCTCGGGACGAGGTCAGGAGGCTGCACGCGAGGGCTAGGGCGGCAGATTAGTCATTCTATTCGACCCTCTGCTGGGCTATGTATCGATACTTATCTGCTAGGACCTCATTTGCGATGTCTGCTAGGGGGCGGTGTGCTCCGGTTCTCGGACCTTGTCGAGTGTTTGTGGTTACTATCTTGTATGCATCTTAACTCTGTATGGTGGTGGTTGCTTTATCTATAAAGCTGGGCCTAAGGGCCTTCCATTAAAAAAAACTGAATGGACGTATGTACATTATGCGGAAGTACGCCGGTGGATGGCGGTACCCTACCTAAATAGAGTGGGTATGGATTTTGATATGGATGATGGTTTGCGAACGGTAAGCTTAACCCGACCGGCTCTCCTACTGCAACTTTTATTTTGAACAGGGGGTCGGTTCCGAAGTACCGAGAAGCTCATTCATTATCGAGTTTACATCTGAGCCGGGCCGCACCGGACCGCCCAGATCCGGCCAGCCGCAAGCTCCCCCGTCTCCCCATCCCTCGCTGCCACATGTGGCCGTGGTCGGGGAAAGCCCTGGCGGTGCGGTGGCGGTGGGGCGCCCTCCTACGCGCGGGATCTGGGCGGCCCGGCTTCGGCGCCCTTTTCCGGTTGTTGCGGCTCGGGGGCTGGCCGGAAGGCGGCGGGACGAGGCGGCGCTGCACGGCTGCTGCGTGTGGTGTCTCCTCTGACGGTCTCCTCCGTAGAGGGTGGTGGGGGCTCTCGGGCGGTGGCCCGCGGTGGGTGTTGGCGGTGGCGGCCGGCGTGGCTGCGTCCGGCGGTACGCCGGGCGGGTCTGGAGGTGCTGCTGCCTTGGTGCAGTGCTCCTGCCAGCATGGTGCTGGCGGAGCCGCTGTCTCCGATGTGGTCTGCCTCCACGTGGTGTGGTGGTGCTGGTTCGGGTCGTCGAGCTCTCCATTTCTGGTGGTCGGTGGAGTGGCTGCGTGAGTCGCCTACTCCTTACCTTGCTATCAGCCTACATTGGTTTGCCGTTGGGGATGGCGGGTGCCATGGTTTCGTAGTGGCGGCCACGGTGGTGACGCGTTTCCCACCCGGGGGGTGTCGTGGCTGGGTGTGGAGCCCCTCTATCTTGCCATCAGTGGCAGAGGACGCTGCTTCCATCTGCTCTGGTGTGCCCCATGGTGATGCAGATGGCGGCCATGGGTGCGGTCTCCTCTCCGATGCGACGTGAGTCGTGGCAGTGGTGGTGGTGGTGACGTGGGCATTACCCTTCGGCTAAACGACATTGCCCTATCCCGTACAATCCAACTGGAGGCCCATGAAGGTACACGATGGCAAGGCAGGCCACTTGGACGAGGCGGTAGAAGATTCCTTGACAAACAAGACAAAGGAGGAGCCGAACAAGGAAAGTTTAGAACTAGGTCTCTTGTAAGCCTAATCGTACCCGGACATACCTCTTGAGACCCGGTCTCCTATATAAAGGCTAGGAGAGGGGCTGACGAGGGACACGATCAATCTTAGCAACTTTAGCCACCAGAAGTCTAGAGCTAGGACGCCGCAGCACTTAGTGTCTCGACGAGATCTCAGCCGAACTCTTCGGCACCCCATTGTAACCCAATATTCTCATAATCAAGATCAGACAGGCAGGACGTAAGGGGTTTACCTCATCGAGGGCCCCGAACCTGGGTAAATCGCTCTCCCCTCTTGTCTGTGAACCGATGTCTCGTGTCAGCCTACAGGATTCCATCAACCCTAAGCCCCAATCGGAGGGCATTTCCGAGGAGAACCCTCGACAATTGGCGCCGTCTGTGGGAAGCCTGTCGGCACAAGGCAATTCATCGGCAGATCCAGTCATGTCGGCGGCAGCTGATGTCTACGCACACTCCTTTTCCTGTAGACAGTGTTGGGCCTCCAAGAGCAGAGGTTTGTAGAACAGCAGCAAGTTTCCCTTAAGTGGATCACCCAAGATTTATCGAACTCAGGGAGGAAGAGGTCAAAGATATCCCTCTCAAGCAACCCTGCAACCACAATACAAGAAGTCTCTTGTGTCCCCAACACACCTAATACACTTGTCAGATGTATAGGTGCACTAGTTCGGCGAAGAGATAGCGAAATACATGTGGTATGAATGTATATGAGCAGTAGTAACGGCGCCAGAAAAGTGCTTGTTGGCGTGTAGTAAGTAAACATGCAGCAGAACAGTAAATAAACGGAGATTGCAGTATTTGGAAACAAGGCCTAGGATCATACTTTCACTAGTGGACACTCTCAATATTGCAATCATAATTGAATATAAATAAGCACTTCACTATGCTATTCTGAATTACTCTCTGGCAAGATAACGAACACTAATTCATCATGTAGGCAAACCTTAAAGATGTATTCCCAAGTACTAATAAACACCCCACGCCGTCACCTGTGAGCATTCATAGGAGGTACTAACACACCACAATTTCATAGAGACATCCGACTCAAATCATAACTCAGTGAATAAGTATTCTGTGAAATATAGCCTAAGAGACCCACACGGTGCACACACTGTTACCTTTACACACGTGGGACAAGGAGTCTCCGGAGATCACATAAGTAAAATCCACTTGAATAGCATAACGACATCTAGATTACAAAGCTCAACATTGATCACATAACTGAATAGATAAATGCTACTTTCTCTACACTCTCTTGTTGGATGATGAACACCATGCATTGTGTAGGGCTACAAGAACACCTCAATGCCGGAGTTAACAAGCTCCACAACATTCGATGTTCATATTTAAATAACCTTAGAGTGCATGATAGACTATTGCAATTATACCAAGTACTAACATAGCATGCACACTGTCACCATTACATCATGGAGGAGGAATAGAGTACTTTAATACATTACTAGAGTAGCACATAGATTGATAGTGATACAAAGCTCATCATATGAATCTCAATCATGTAGGGCAGCTCATGAGATCATTGTATTGAAGTACATCGAGAGAGAGATTAACCACATAGCTACCGGTACAGCCCTTAGCCTCGAGGGAGAACTACTCCCTCCTCATGGGAGACAGCAGCGTTGATGAAGATGGCGGTGGTGTCGATGGAGATGCCTTCCGGGGGCACTTCCCCGTCCCGGCGTCGTGCCGGAACAGAGAGTTCTGTCCCCCGAATCTTGGCTTCGCGATGGCGGCGGCTCTGGAACTTTTCTCGTATCGTAGCTTATATGTTTAGGGTTTTCGCGACGGAGGCTTTAAGTAGGCGGAAGGGCGGCGTCAGAAGGGACCTGGGGCCACCAGACACTAGGGTGGCGCCCCCCCTGGGCCGCGCCGCCACCATGTGTGGGCCCCCTGTGGCCCTCCTCTGGTGACTCTCGGGTGTTCTGGAAGCTTCGTGGAATTATAAGATGCTGGGCGTTGATTTCGTCCAATTCCGAGAATATTTCCTTACTAGGATTTCTGAAACCAAAAACAGCAGAAAACAGGAACTGGCACTTCGGCATCTTGTCAATAGGTTAGTTCCAGAAAATGCATAAATATGACATAAAGTGTGTATAAAACATGTAGGTATTGTCATAAAACAAGCATGGAGCATAAGAAATTATCGATATGTTGGAGACGTATCAGCATCCCCAAGCTTAGTTCCTACTCGTCCCGAGTAGGTAAACGATAACAAAGATAATTTCTGAAGTGACATGCTACCAACATAATCTTGATCCAATAATGATGTAAAGCATATGAACTGAGATCAAATCACTCAAAGCAAATGTCTATATTGATATAAGAGATGATAATGCAAGAGTTAAACAAGCTAGAAGTTTTCATGAACTATTGCTTCAAAGACATGAAATCATACAAAGTTCATTAAAGATGTGTTAAGTATTCAGCATAGAAGTTCTATCCTTCATTCCAAGCATCAAGTAAATTTTCACAACATAAGAAGGATTCAGTCAAGTAAACATAAACATGAACGTCATGAATCAACTGTTTCGAAGTCTACTCAACCGGTGAGCGCAAGCATTTGGTATTAGCACCAGGATGTTATGGCATAAAGAACGTTAATGGGGGTTTGGAAGGCCAATGAAAGAAATTCTTACAAAGCTATAAGTGACCATTAGACAAGAGGAAGTCTTATGATCGAAGCTATGCAAGGAGTAGTGATTGCCATGCAACGGATGCACATACAGCTATATGTGTATGAAACCTCTCCAATGGAACTAGTGGGGGTGCATCCAACTTGGTTGCTCACGAAGACCTAGAGCACTTTTGAGGAAGCTCATCATTGGAATATACAACCCAAGTTCTATAGTGTAGATTCCCCACATAGTTATACTAGTAAAACATGAAAACTCTCTCATATGGAGTATAGGTGCTAAACATGAGCACAAATGATGACTATGAATAATGTAGGTGCTAAAACATGAGCATAAGTGTGGATAAAGGATAGTAATGCTGCCCCCTTTTTCTTTATTCTCTTTTTTTCTTTTTCTTTTCTATTTTTTTTCTTTTCTTTTTCTCTTTTTGATGGCCTCCATGGCTCTTTTCACTTTTAGGGGCAACATCCTAATATGACAACACACTTTTTTGTACAAATAACTCATAATGAATAAAACATGATGTATGAAACTGTATGCCTCTGCCAGTGTAGCAGGATGTGCAATGATCTAGCGTAACATGGGTAAACCACACATCAGCTGTATAGAATCATGCAAAGCAATATATAAATGATAAATGACAACATGTAATGTAATGTAAAATGGAAGTTGCATGGCAATATATCTCGGAACAGCTATGGAAATGCTGTGGTAGGTAGGTATGGTAGCTGTTTTGAGGAGATGTATGGGCTTATGTGTAGCAGAACAAGAGAAAGTCCTCCCACGGGTTGGGATGCACTGGCGAAGTATGGACAATTCTCAATGTGAGCAAAATGCAATGCACAGTACCGAAGAGGCTAGCAAATTTGGATGGTGGAAGTGCCAAAAACCGTAGCTTAACATTAGTCAAAAAGAACTCACAAGCTTATTGCAAACAACTAGCAGGTTCAACATTAAGAGCATGATTAAAATTTACTCCAAGGAGGGCCGTTCACGGCGGCACAAGTACCCCGCTAGCTCCCTCGACCTTCAGCTCAACTTAGTTATTACGATGAACTCTTAGACATGGAAAGCTATCAAGTCCAACTACGCCTTCAACTATTTAAGTAGAGTTTGTAGTACGGCACAAGCTTAAAGACAACAATCCACTACTAATTTTAACTTATTTATCCAGCAAGCTTTACCATCTAACTTCAAAACGTTTGCAAAGAATCAAGTTATCAAAGCTCAATGATCTACAAGATTATGCAAGTGTTTCATTATACCACTACCACATGCAACGTTTCCTGTACCAACCGAATAACAATGAACGAAGCAGTTTCAACCTTCGCCATGAACATTAAAAGCTAAGAACACATGTGTTCATATGAACCAGCGGAGCGTGTCTCTCTCCCACACAAGCATTTATTCAGAGAATGAAAATAACAAAAACGAAAATAAAAGCACACAGACGCTCCAAGTAAAGTACATAAGATGTGAAGGAATAAAAATATAGTTTCAATAGAAGAAACCTGATATGTTGATGAAGAAGGGGATGCCTTGGGCATCCCCAAGCTTAGACGCTTGAGTCTTCTTGAAATATGCAGGGATGAACCACGGGGGCATCCCCAAGCTTAGACTTTTCACTCTTCTTAATCATATATCATCCTCCTCTCTTGACCCTTGAAAACTTCCTCCACACCAAACTCGAAACAAACTCATTAGAGGGTTAGTGCATAATCAAAAACTCACATGTTCAGAGGTGACACAATAATTCTTAACACTTCTGTACATTGCCCAAAGCTACTGGAAGTTAATGGAACAAAGAAATCCATTCAACACAGCAAAAGAGGCAATGCAAAATAAAAGGCAGAATCTGTCAAAACAGAACATTCCGTAAAGACGATTTTTTTAGAGGCACCAGACTTGCTCAGATGAAAATGCTCCAATTGAATGAAAGTTGCGTACATATCTGAGGATCACGCACGTAAATTGGATTATTTTTCGGAGTTACCTACAGACGTAGGGACTCAATTTCGTGACACCAAGAAAACTGTTTCTGCACAGTAATCCAAATCTAGTATCAACCTTACTATCAAAGACTTTACTTGGCACAGCAATGAAATAAAATAAAGATAAGGAGAGGTTGCTACAGTAGTAAAAACTTCCAAGACACAAATATAAAACAAAATTACTGTAGCAAAATAAAACATGGGTTATCTCCCAAGAAGTGCTTTCTTTATAGCCATTAAGATGGGCTCAGCAGTTTTAATGATGCACCCGCGAGAAATAAGAGTTGAAGCAAAAGAGAGCATAAAAAGCAAATAAGAAACACTTTTAAGTCTAACCCACTTCCTATGAAAAGGAATCTTGTAAATAAACAAATTCATGAAGCATAATGCAACAAGCATAGAAAGATAAAACAAGTGCAGCTTCAAGATTTTCAGCATATAGAGAGGTGTTTTAGTAACATGAAAATTCCTACAACCATATTTTCCTCTATCATAATAACTTTCAGTAGTGTCATGAGCAAACTCAACAATATAACTATCACATATAGTATTCTTATAATGAGTCTCATGCATAAAATTATTACTACTCTCAACATAAGCATAATCATTTTTATTAATTGTAGTGGGAGCAAATTCAACATAGTAGCTATCATCAAATATAGGAGGCATATTGTAATCATAATCAAATTTATCCTCCATAGTAGGTGGAACCAAAAGGCTACTATCATTATAATCATCATAAATGGGAGGCAAAGTATCATCAAAGTAAATTTTCTCCTCAATGCTTGGGGGACTAAAAATATCATGCTCATCAAAACCAGCTTCCCCAAGCTTAGAATTTTCCATAGTATTAGCAACAATGGTGTTCAAAGCGTTCATACTAATATCATTACTACTAGCATGCAAATAAGGTTCCATAGGTTTTTTAATTTCCGCATCAAACCATCCATGTCTTAAATCAGGAAATAGCTTAAAAAGCTCACTGTTGTTTTCCATTATGCCTTACTAGTGTAAACAAGAAATAAAAAGATGCAATTGCAGGATCTAAAGGAAATAGCTTCGAGCACTCACAACGGCACCAGAAAAGTGTTTGGTTACCTGGGACCGGAGTGTGAATGCCTTTTACCTTTCCTCCCCGGCAACGGCGCCAGAAAAGTGCTTGATGTCTACGCACACTCCTTTTCATGTAGACAGTGTTGGGCCTCCAAGAGCAGAGGTTTGTAGAACAGCAGCAATTTTCCCTTAAGTGGATCACCCAAGGTTTATCGAACTCAGGGAGGAAGAGGTCAAAGATATCCCTCTCAAGCAACCCTGCAACGACAATAAAAGAAGTCTGTTGTGTCCCCAACACACCTAATACACTTGTCAGATGTATAGGTGCACTAGTTCGGCGAAGAGATAGTGAAATACAGGTGGTATGAATGTATATGAGCAGTAGTAACGGCGCCAGAAAAGTGCTTGTTGGCGTGTAGTAAGTAAACATGCAGCAGAACAATAAATAAACGGAGATTGCAGCATTTGGAAACAAGGCCTAGGATCATACTTTCACTAGTGGACACTCTCAATATTGCAATCATAATTGAATATAAATAAGCACTTCACTATGCTATTCTGAATTACTCTCTGGCAAGATAACAAACACTAATTCATCATGTAGGCAAACCTTAAAGATGTATTCCCAAGTACTAATAAACACCCCACGCTGTCACTGTGAGCATTCATAGGAGGTACTAACACACCACAATTTCATAGAGACATCCGACTCAAATCATAACTCAGTGAATAAGTATTCTGTGAAATATAGCCTAAGAGACCCACACGGTGCACACACTGTCACCTTTACACACGTGGGACAAGGAGTCTCCGGAGATCACATAAGTAAAATCCACTTGAATAGCATAACGACATGTAGATTACAAAGCTCAACATTGATCACATAACTGAATAGATAAATGCTACTTTCGCTACACTCTCTTGTTGGATGATGAACACCATGCATTGTGTAGGGCTACAAGAGCACCTCAATGCCGGAGTTAACAAGCTCCACAACATTCGATGTTCATATTTAAATAACCTTAGAGTGCATGATAGACTATTGCAATTATACCAAGTACTAACATAGCATGCACACTGTCACCATTACATCATGGAGGAGGAATAGAGTACTTTAATAACATTACTAGAGTAGCACATAGATTGATAATGATACAAAGCTCATCATATGAATCTCAATCATGTAAGGTAGCTCATGAGATCATTGTATGGAAGTACATGGAGAGAGAGATTAACCACATAGCTACCGGTACAGCCCTTAGCCTCGAGGGAGAACTACTCCCTCCTCATGGGAGACAGCAGCGTTGATGAAGATGGCGGTGGTGTCGTTGGAGATGCCTTCCGGGGGCACTTCCCCGTCCCGGCGGCGTGCTGGAACAGAGAGTTCTGTCCCCCGAAACTTGGCTTCGCGATGGCGGCGGCTCTGGAACTTTTCTCGTATCGTGGCTTATATGTTTAGGGTTTTGGTGACGGAGGCTTTAAGTAGGCGGAAGGGCAGCGTTAGAAGGGACCTGGGGCCACCAGATACTAGGGCGGCGCCCCCCTGGGCCGCGCCGCCACCGTGTGTGGGCCCCCTGTGGCCCTCCTCTGGTGACTCTCGGGTGTTCTGGAAGCTTCGTGGAATTATAAGATGTTGGGCGTTGATTTCGTCCAATTCCGAGAATATTTCCTTACTAGGATTTCTGAAACCAAAAACTGCAGAAAACAGGAACTGGCACTTCGGCATCTTGTCAATAGGTTAGTTCCAGAAAATGCATAAATATGACATAAAGTACGTATAAAACATGTAGGTATTGTCATAAAACAAGCATGGAACATAAGAAATTATCGATACGTTGGAGACGTATCAGCGGCTTCGTCGACACCATCATCGTCATCATCGCCAAATCTAGGAAGCCCGATTCGATTCGGCTCCTACGAGTTCATCCCGCACAGCGATTCTTCTCGCTCGACCTTTTCGGATCTACAAGGAAACATGGAGATGACCTTCGGCAGCGTCCACTACAACATCAATGCGGAAGGAGTCCTTCGACTGCTGGAGCCACACACCCCCAGGTCAACAAGGAGATCGCCATCACCAGCCGCAGGGCCAAGCTCATCGTCATCAGTCGACCTTTCGGCTGGCCTGACGGACTCGATGAACTCCTCTCCGCTATCGACCTCCTGTTCGACGTCTCCAATGTCGGTTGGATCCGACAATCCCGCATCTTCAGAGATGACCTCGTACTACTGCTTAAACTGTGATACCAGGCACGGGCTGGGATCAAGCGACACACCGTTCATCTGCAACGCCCAGTATTCATCGGGAGAGGATAGCATCGACAACATCGTCCGAGGAACCACTTGGAAAGCGGCACACCATCAAGTTTATGCCGCCAATAACACAGGAAAAACAAGGAACAAGGGAGACGAAGATCACACCCCCCGCTCCAGCAGACGGGCGAGTTTTGAAAACAGCGCCAGTAACAACAACAGCGATTACACCATCGCAAAGGAAGAGTGGGCAACAGCCAGGGCAGCCGTGCTTAACAACACACCGCTCCCCGCAGGAACCTCGGTCGGGACACTCAACGCTTATTGTTCTATATTGGAGAAAAACCGGGAGCGTCTATCGAAAGAACAAGCCACCCTCGAGAGACGCCTATCTGCTGCAGACCAATCTAGCGAACGACGAAGAGGCTCGCGAGGAAGCGCCTCTCGAAGCACTCCATGAGCAGGCAAGCACCGATCAAGGTTATCCAGACTTTCGGAAGATGACGCCAGAGAGATCACGTCAAATCTGACCAAATCCTTCATGACCACGGGCACTGCGGGCATGCCACGGCCAAAAACCATCGCAGCAGCAACCGCTAACCTCGCAGCGTACCTCATCAATCAGCGACCCGAAGGTTCTATGGCTCAAGCTCACCGGGGCGCCTTAGAAAGTCTCGCAATATTGGGAAACAACCTGGTCCCACGAAACGAAAAAACCACATTACAGGCCAGTGGTTCAAAGCATCGCTCAAGGGACGCTCGAGACGAAATCACCCAAAGTAGAATCGACAAAGAGAGACGATGACGCGCCGCTAGGGAGGACTACGACAGTGATACCTTGGATGAAAGCCAGGAGAACAACGGCGAGCTAAGGGGGGCAGATTGCTTGAGCTACAAAATTCGGGAGGCAATGCCGCCCAAAAAGTTCAAACCCACCCCTACTGACGCTGCCAAATACGAAGGATAGCAGGAGCTGAGGTCCTGGATAGACGACTACTTGCAGACCGTGATTCTACAGAAGGGAAATCAGATAGCAGCTATGCAATGCTTGCAGCTTTACCTGAAGGATTCCGCACGAGCTTGGTTAAGAGGCCTGCCGAAGGGTTCCATTAATTCATGGGACGATCTAGTGGACGCTTTTGTTGCCAATTTCCAAGCAACGTACAAAAGGCCTGTCGGGATTGATGAATTACGACACTACCAACAAAAGCAGAAGGAATCGATGCTGCATACATCAGGAGATTCACAAAGCTCCTAAACGCCGCCGAAGATGTCTCTATCGACAGAGCAATCGATGCTTTCAGCGATGGCATCCGACGTGAAACTCACATAGAGGAACTTGGGCGCAAAAAGCCGAAAACTATAACCAAGTTAATGGAAATCGCCAACAGCTAGGCTGATGGCGAGGACAACGTACGAAGGCCTCGACAACGCAGTGACGACGAAGACGATGACCAGCCGAAGCATGACTCGGGTGGACGAAGGGATCGTCATAAGAAAAGAAAAAACCGCAGTTACGACGACAGTAACCTGGTAGCCGCGGGAAACTCTGATCGGCAGGACGATTGGTACGACGATAGGCGAGACGATCGGCAGGACGGCAACCGGAGCAACTCTGGAAATCGCGGCAATTACAAACCACGACCACAGAGGATTCCCGATCTACCGTTCACCGAACAGATAAACGCTCCCTACTACTTGCACTCGTACACCGACTCTAAGGACAACAAAACGAAGTCAAGTCACCTGCTCAGAGATTGTAGGCAGTTCATTGAAATGCAGAAGCTCATCCAGCAGCAGCAACAGCCACCACCACCACCACCCCCACCGCAGCACCAGGTCCAGCAGGTTCAGCCTCACAAACCCAACGAAGCATTTCCACCACCATGTGGGCAGATGAGCATGATCCACAGGACAGGTGTTTCGAGAAGAGAAATGAAGAAGCTCACCCGAGAAATCAATCTGGCGGAAAGCATCATGGCCAACATTCCCGAGTATGTCGAGTGGTCATCCTAGAACATCACGTTCAGCAGGACGGATCACCCGATGACAATCCCGAAACCAGGACACGCTGCCTTAGTAGTTGAGGCGCAAATTGGAGGGTTCAAGATGAGCAAAGTCTTCATGGATGGCGGCAGTGGACACAACCTGATATTCTTCGACACAATCAAAAGTACGGGGATTACTATGAGGATGCTAGAAGAGAAAGATACCTGTTTTCACGGGATTCTCCCCACCTCACCGGCGTACTCCCTTGGCAAAGTTTACCTAAATGTCGTCTTTGGCAAACCCGACAACTTCAGGAAGGAAAAAATCGAGTTTGAAGTCGTGAACTGGGAATCGCAGTATCACGCTATACTCGGAAGACCAGCTTATGCCAAGTTCATGGCTGTGCCACATTACGCATACCTCAAGCTGAAAATGCCTGGGAGCAATGGGACAAATATCACAGTCTATGGAAGTTTCTCACGCTCGGATAATTGTGATCACGATTTTCAGAGGATCGCTGCGAAATTTGGGTTGAAACAGGAAGTCATCGATCTCCCTTCCAAGTCATCGACACGCGATATCAACGAAGAAAATCACGTCAGGGAGACAAAGAAGAAGCCAGCCGACCTTGCCCTAGAAGTTTCGGCAGGAAAAACTTCGGCAGCTGGTGGCGCAGCAGTCATAGAAGAAAGCAAGACCCTGGCAATCACCGCTGAGACAACCGGCGAAATCAACAACGCTCCCAAAATCGTTGACGAGGTGGACAAGCCAGAAGATAAGAAGGATCCTCCTCTTGCCTAAGCGGAAGAATAGTGTTTAATTTTTCCTTTCTTTTCAACAGGGCCTTCCTTTTTTCGCCCCTTAGTTCCGTGCTTACTTTATTAATGAGAACTTAATTTTTGATTCCTTGAAAAGCATTGCAGCAATTCGGAGCACCCGAACTGCATCGTCATAAACCTTGCTTACGCCCCTTGGCAAACGTTGGTGCAACGAAGCACGCGGTAAAAGATTGTGCTCCGAAAAAGCCTCTGAAACTACGAGTGCTAAAGGATGCAAAACAAACAAGGACGCTGACCTTTCCCTCTGCTATAGATGCCTCTACGAGCGCCGTAAATAGCAAGAGTCTGGAAATACATATATGAAACAACCCACGTTCGATATTTTACTTGCGGAAATATCAAAGAACAACGGGCTCATCGGCAGAGGTAGTGCTTCCGATACATCGGGAGCTATTGTCCGAACATACATCGGTTGAAAGCAAAGTTGCACATACAACGGGTCTAGCAAGACCTGCAACACGAGCTGATCACTCAAATAATTTGCTGACCAACGAATACACATACGCCTAAATGGGCAATTAAGATTTGCTCCTTCAAAATTTGCCAACGGCACCTACATGGTAAAAGTGCATATACATGTACCTACCGAAAAATAGTTTCAACCTCGGAATCCAAACGCTCGGATGAAGTTGCCAAATTATCTATTTACAATAAGAACATAACCCTGAATTACTCTTGCGGAGTTTGTTCTTCTTCAGGTGCCTTCGAATCCTTTTCAAGCCTGTCGACAATTATATTGGCAGGCAATACTACCTTTTGGTACAACGGCTCCAAAGCACCAACCACATTAGCAATACTGAGCAGGCTTGCCGAAGGATAACGTGCAAGAACAAGGGCAAGTGTAAATCTGGCTCCTGCAAAAATTTGAGCCCGCACCAAGTCTCGAATCTTCTTAGTATTTCTAAATTCAGACATCAGAGTCAACAGTGTAGGAGGAACCGCGTTCAACGGGAACATCGTCCTCCAAATTACTCTTAGACCTTTGTAGCACTTGTCGAAGAAGTGATGGACTTTTTGGACCCGATCTTGGAACTGCGCGACAGCCGAAGCTTTCGAGTGCTCCCTCCAGAAAATTTCATCAGCCGATGATAGCTGGGTCAATGCGTTCACGCGTTCGTGAATCCGCTTGTTCTCTTCAACACGGTTCAGAGCTATGACTAGCAAAGGAATCAACGAAAGATCAGATGATGCATTGTTGACGAAGAATAATGAGCACAAGGACCAGGGGACTTACAGTTCAAACTTTCGGTGGCTTTATGCAGTTCAGTAAGAGCATAGCGCTCTACGTCGGCTGCAATCTCGCTCTTCTTCTTGATAATGGTAGCCAAGGCATAGGTATTGCGCAAGTCCTTCTCCATCTGCGCGATCCGATCCTTCATACGCTGGATTCGATCACCTTCAGAAACAGCACCCGAAGAATCATCGACGAATGAAGGCACTGGGAAAACCTGCAAAAACAACTCTAAAGGGCATGACGGATCGCATCGTTTCAATTTTGGAAATAACTCCCATCGGGAGAGTGCAAGTAAAAAATGTCATAACAACAGTACACTAGCAACATTGCTAGCATGGAATTTATTACAACTGCAAGTTTTGCGACGGGACACTGTTTCACATCAATCTAAAAAGAAAATTTTGTTACAAGAATCAGGGGGCCTGGGTCGATCTGGGTCGATAAGCTTGGGCCAGCCGACGTTTTTCTTGATGAAACTAGCTCAAGGAGCTGGCGTGCACACTTAAGAGATGACGCTTTGAAAACGCCCAAATCGACTAATTGCCCATCTTGCTCTTTCGGCAGCTCCCTAGACATCTCTTCAATATCGGCCTTGAAAGCATGACCCATCATGAGTTGGAAGGCTAGAAGGGCACCATAGGTACGCGAAGTGCATTTGAATACCTCGATAACCTCCTTGGTGTTGACTGCGAAAGCATGGATCAGCTGTCCCAAAGTCTTGTCTTGACTAATCTTGGGGAAGATTATCGAGTGCATCCGCGTCATGGCTCCCTTGCCTTTCTCAAGGAGCTCCCGTGTAAGGTGGTGTGAAGCAAGAGTCATCGACACACCGTTGGCCGGAGAATTGTTTGGGAGCTTATCCAAAGCATCGGCAGGGATATCAGCGGCCTCTGCAAAAGACGAAATGAAAAGATTATTAACAAAGGATCGAATTCGCAAAGTAATATTCGACAGGGAAGCATAAAAGGAGTTACCAAGCAAAGCCAAGGAAGACTGGCGAAGAATATCATCTTTTTCGGCTGCCCAAGCTTCAGCAGCCAGCCTGGACGCTTCCTCCTCCTTCAGCTTTTCCTTCATCCTACCAAGCTCCTCTCTTAGGGAGTCGATGTTGTGGGTATACTTTATGGGTATATCAACGGCATGGCCTAGATCCGGCAAGTCTGGGTGGCCCACAGACGGTTATGTGGTGTGTGGCCCATCGGGCGGCCCAGTTGCTGTAGATCCTGAAGGATGAAGTCCAGCCCAGGAGCAGGAAGCCGGATCCCAACCGACCTACGAAGGAGGCCGGATCCGTGAAGGCCCATGAAGTATTCGGATCCAGCACGCACTATGAAGGAAGGAGGATCCTTGATGTACACGGCAAGACTTTGTACCGTAGTTAGGCAACTTGTATTCCGGCTAGGACTCTCCATGTAAACCCTAGATCCGTGCGCCTTTATAAGCCGGATCCTGGGAGCCCTAAAGGCAGAACCACAACTCATTGTAACAATGCGAAAGCGCCCAGATAATTCCAGACAAGCAGCAGTAGGCCTTGCCATCGTGCGAGTGTTCCGAAGCTGGGTAAATCGCGTACCACCGTCCCGAGTGCTCTCCGCCCTATGGCCCCTACTTCTTCTCCCCCTCGTGAGGATCCCTCCTCCGGGGTACCGTCAAATAGGAAACGACAGTTGGCGCCCACAGTGGGGCCTGCGGCGTCTGGAGGCCGGAACCGGGAGGGTTCCACCATGGGAAGCTACGACGACACCATCGCTGTGGGGCGCGTCCTCTACGCCGGAAACCTTCCGATTGTCCCTCTAGATGAGTGCTGGATTCCGGCTAAGACAAACCCCGTCAAGCTCTCCATCGTCCCAGTCGGCGTCATACACATCTTCATCGGCGAAACCGTCGATTCTGACGGAAACGCTCTGGTAAGTAACGCTGACGCGACCGACGCTGAGCAGGACGCAGTCGCGAAGATCCGATCTGAGATGCCGGAGCTTCCTAGAGAAGATTCCGCCTTGGATCTGGAAAAATCAAAACCCAACCAATCCGCCCTTGAGCAGGAAATAAAGGTGGAAGACCAATGCAGATCCGCCTGGGTCTCCCAGGTGTTAGAGAAGCAAAGGTGTCACTTCGTACACTTCTTAGCCCATACCGCAGGAGCCGCCCCTCAAGAAGTCGGAGCAGGCCCCATGCAGGTCGAGGAACCAGAAAAAACGCTGCTCCGCATCAGCAGGAGGCTGTCGGAGAAAGCAACGCTCCGGGTGAAGAATCAATCCTGGGCAACCTAAGCCCAATCTCCTGGGATGCCCCCTCCATGGATACTGAAGAGTTCGATCGCAAGGTGAAGGAATTCGGATATGGTGATCAGCCAGAGGTTGAATCCGCCCAGCCTAAACAGGTTCTTGCAACTTTGGCGGCGCTGGATCAGCAACATTCAGAGGAAAACACTCTCTCCGACCCTCAGCCATCCCGTGCTGGATCTCCGCTCTCGCTGGAACGTACGCACAGGGAAATCCCGTCCCCAGAAGAACTGATCGAGCAGGCAAGCATGGATGCAGTCGCGCACTCAGATATCCTCAACAAACCCATAACTCCTGAAGATGCAGCAGACCCGGAAGCTCTAGAAGCTAAAAGGCAGGAGATGTTGGCAATAGCCAAAAAAATTCTCCACCACCGCAGCCATAATGCTGGAAGAAAGGAAAGATGCCGCGCACTTCGTGGACAATTTCCTCCAGCGAGAACGTCAGGTGGACGAGTCACTAGAGCAAGTCAAGAACCTCCGGAAGCACTGGGAGGACAAGATCGCCGAGGTTCAACAGGAGGCAGATAGGATGAAGCGAGAAGCTGTTGCTCCCCGCAAGATCACCTTCGCAACTCCGACTGAACAACAGCCGTTCGCAACTCCAAAAGATAATATGAAGAAGGCTACGGAGATCTTGAAGAAGAAGGATGAGGAGATTGATATCGACTACGTCCGAACGCTTGTTGCCTCAGCAATGAAGCAGCAAAGCAAGGCAGATACTTCACGCAGGCTGGAATCCAATCCAGATCATTTCATGTCCACCGCGCAGAAGGACGCCTACGACAATCGCCATCGCGATGACGAATCGCGCACCGGATCTTCGGAGCGCAGGAGAAGAACCAGAGAACACCCAAATCCAATCCCTGTGCCATCAAAGACACCTCCGTCAGATCCAAAGAAGGGAAAGGATGCGATGTACGCTGGTAAAAACAAATACCGGAATCCGTCACCTCCGCCTAAGGGATACCCGCGTCCTCCGCCCCCTCGCCATCGTAGTCCAGCCGGAAACACCAGACCCCATGGGCCAGGTGGAATCAATATCCGCGACAACGTGGTACCTCAGAGGAATAGGAGCAGGGAGCGCACGCCGGAACCCCGCCGTAGCCGGAACAACAATCGTGAGCCGAGCCAAGGAGGAGCCGGAACGACGAACGCGAACCGGAGCCTCGCCGAAGCCGGAACGATGAGGGTAGCCAACACCATGGTGAAGGCAGCCATCGAAGCCGGAGTCAGCACCGCGAAGGGCGCGGAGAATCAGAGGGCGGCAGAAAAGGTCGAACCGACCCCCTCGCAGATCTCCCTGCCCACCACCTAGCGGTGGAGGCAGAGGTGGAGGCGGAGGCGGTGGCCGGAGATCTCGCTCACGCTCAAAATCTCCCCGCAACGGCCCGCGTGACGCACGGGAACGTCTCAACGAATACAGATCTGACTACATCGGCCCAAAATGCTTTGGCAGGATGATCCGAGAGGAACCAAAGCCAAGGATGAACCTCAAGCTACCTGGAAACCTGAAGAACTATGATGGCACCGAAAGGCCGGATACCTGGATCGAAGATTACTACAATGCAGTGACCTTTGCCGGAGGAACCTCTAACATCACCTGCCGCATGCTTCAGCTATACCTTGTAGGTCCAGCCCAGATCTGGCTCAGTGACCTCGAGAAGAACTCCATCTTTTGCTGGTTTGACCTGAAGAACGCCTTCGAAAAACACTTCAGGGGCACCTACAAAAGACCTGCCACAACAAGCAACCTCCAGGCCTGTATCCAGAAGAAAGGTGAAACGTCAAGAAACTTCCTCACCCGATGGCTAGCAACCAGGAACGAGTGTGAGAATGTCGACCACACCACAGCTATGCACACCTTCATAGGTGGATTGCAGCGGGGAGGATTGTTGCGACACAAGCTCACTTGCTTGGCTAACACAAATAAACTGACTTTGGATGATACCGCCGCCGATGACGACGCAGGCGGAGATCTAGCAGCTACAGCAATTCCCCTGCATCAGCAGAAGAAGAACCGTGATAACGGTAATAGCAGCGGCAGCAAGCGGAAAAATCCCCCCGATGACCAGAAGAGTGGCGGATCCGAGATGGTCACCATGGCTTTCCAAAGCGGAGGTCAAGGAGGCGGAAGAGGACGCGGCCGCGGAGGCGGAGCCGGCAGGGGCCAGCAGCGTGATGAAGTCACTGCTTCTGGAACCCGCGCCCCCAAACCTATGAAGAATATCGAGACATGCCCTTCCTGGCTCATTTGGATCCGGCTACAGGGAAGTCCACTCACACCAATCGCAACTGCAAGTGGGTCAACGATCTCAAATCCGACCCGGAAGCAGGCTACAAGCGAGCCCGGAAGCACCGCCCTCGCGGCAAAGGAGGCAAGGGCAAGAACAAGGACAAGGAGGAAGACAGTTCCGAGGCAATGTATGAGGATGATGCTTCGCCGGATCCCAAGGAAGGATCCGCAGCTAAACCTAACCCCTTTGTCAAAAAGAGTGTGGGCGCGTACCACACCTTCCTCGGAACCCCAACAGTCCGTTCCAATAAATCAGCTCTCCAGATCCTGAACGCCACAGTTCCGGCTGTGCCGCAGTATGTCAGGTGGTCGGAAACTCCGTGTACGTTCGACAGGAAGGATCATCCCACCGTCGTTCCGAAGGAGTGCTACGCATTGGTTGTAAGTCCCCGCATCGACGGCTATGATTTCTCCAAGTGCCTCATGGACGGCGGAGCCAGCTTGAACATCATGTACCTGGAGACTCTGGAGCGGATGAACCTTACGAAGGAACAGCTCAAACACAGCACCACTGAATTCCATGGTGTGGTTCCGGGTAAAAAGGCAAACTCTGTCGGGGGAAGACCCCGGGTAGGGCAATGGACGCGGAGCAGCCGGCTGGCCACTGGCCGGCTCGCGGCAAAGGCCGACTGAGGAGCAGCCGGCTGGCGCCGTGGCCGGCTGGTCCGGAAGCCGGCTGGCTCTAGGTCCTAGTCGGCCCGGCTGCGGTCATCAACGCTGTAGCTGGGCCGGCTTCTACAAGCCATATCCGACTGGGGTTTGTACCTCAGACCGACTCGAGGCTGGCGAGTCTTGCACTGGAAGGAACCGGGTTGGTGATCCGGGTTCCCAAAGTCCACGCTGAATTCATCTTCCGTAAAGCGCGGGACACTGTCGAGCAATAGTGCCACGCGCCGGACAGGCCATCGTGGTCTACGACGATCCGTACTGGCCACCGGCGAGCGAGTCGCTTCAGGCTTGATCTGGAGATTCGGCTCCCTCGACTGCGTCAGCGACAACGCTGGCTGCTTCGCCGACCGGCCCTTCCCAGCCGGCGGCAACGTCATCTCCTTCGGTGGCCACGACGTCTACGTCGCCACCATCGCACCGCCGCGCTACCCGCAACAGGTGCTCCGCTGCGCAAGCCCTCCTCCAGGAGCCGGCAGCAGCAGCGCCCTCGCCCGCCCCTGCGTCGAAGTCATGATGGCTGGCGACGAGCTCCCCACCAAGTCCACTCGTGTTCGTGGCCCCAACCTCGAGCGCAACGTTGACCCCAACGCCTCCGGCTCGGGCCCAAAGGCGCCCCCACCTCCATCCCGGCTGGACGAAGTCCGGACGAAGTTGAGCTCCCCGCTCACCGCGGGCGCTAACCCCACCACCGTCGAGGCGGACCTGGAGGCGCACCGCCAGCTCCTCCTCCAGCAGGCCGACGAGCTGGCTGCGGCCAAGCGCCAACTGGCCATCACCCAGCGCGAGTACGAGCACGCCCACGGCTTCACGCCAGGCGGCAACAACCCCAGCCGAGCCGGCATGATCCGCCGGCGCGGAGGCGGCCTAGGCGCCGAGATCGAGCGCGACGGCGCGGAATCGCCGGCTCCATCCACGGAGCTGCCCATCTACAACACCCCCGACAAGAACATCCTCGCAGCCGAAGCCGCTGCGAAGGAGCTATCCCTCCTCGAAGGAGAAGAACTGCGCCGCCAGACGCAGCGCGTAGCTGACCGGTGGTGCTACAAAAGCCCCTCCTGTCCGTGCTGCTGCAGGCACCAACAAGGACCCCCACCGAGACACAGCCGAGTCCGCCTCGCCCGCACCAAGCCGGCGCAAGGACTCCCGCGCCACCCACGCAGGTTCAAGCCGGACAAGCCGGCTGGACAGCGGCCACAGCGGCCGCAGCCGGCCACCATCAGGCCGGGATGAGGAGCATGACTCCGAGCAGGCGGCGCAGAGGCGCCAGCACAGGCCGGCTCCAGAGCGAACTGCCACCCGGCAGCCGGCGCGCTCCCGGCTGGGCCCCCGCATCGAGCCCACCGACGCCAGAGACCGCCTCGACCGGCTGGTTGAATCCCGCATCGCGGAAGAAGAGGCGCCGGCTTGCCCCAAGTGCTTCTGGCCCCGCATCGCCAACGAGCCCATGGTCGACGGCTTCCAACTCCCCCGCGACACGCCCAAGTACGACGGCACTGCCAAGCCGGAGGACTGGCTGCTGGATTACTCCACCGCAGTCGGCATCTCCAGGGGCAACAAGCGCTGGGCGGTACGCTACTCCCCCCTGATGCTGGTCGGCTCCGCCCGCACCTGGCTCAACAACCTGCCAGCCGGCAGCATCAACGGCTGGCTCAATTTCGAGGAAGCCTTCATCAGCAACTTCACCGGCACCTATCGCCGGCCCGGCCGCCCCCAACAGCTTGAGATGTGCAAGCAGGGCCCGGACGAGACGGACCGCGCGTACCTGACGCGCTGGTGCGAGATGCGCAACTCTTGCGAGGGTGTGCATGAGATCCAGGCCATCAGCTTCTTCATGGGAGGCTGCCGGCCCAACACCATGCTGTGGCACAAGCTACGTCGCAGCGAACCCAAGACCATGGCGGCCCTGATGGCCATCGCCGACAAGTACGCGCTGGCTGAAGAAGCCGGCAAGGCGCCGGCTGAGGCATCGCCGGCTCCCTCCAGGCGGGACCACCACAAGCCGGCTGAGAACAAGCCGGCAGAGGGCGCCTCCCATGGCAGCCGGCGGGACAACTACCGCGGCAAGCGTCACAGCGACCAGCCGGACCGCCGGTATGGCTCTGCCCATGTGGCAGCCGTGTCGGACCACGCGGCGGCAGGCGGCAGCCGCCGCCAGATGCAAGACCGGCAATGGAAGCCGAAGTACACCTTCGAGCAGATGCTCGACGCACCGTGCAAGTACCACAGCGTCAAGAACCCCTCCAACCACACAACCCGCGACTGCCACTTCATGAAGCGGATGACAAGCAGCGAACCCCTCCCACCCCCTCCCCCGCCTCCTCCAGCCGGCGGGCCGGGTGGCGCAGCCGGCGCAGATCACGCCAACCTCGAGCACCACGAGGCTAACCTGGTGCACCATGGCAGATACTTGCCTGAAGATGCTACCTACATCATCTTCACCTCCGAGCCCGAGGACCGGACGAGTCAGCAGAGCCGTTCCCTCGAGGTCAACGCGGTCATACCGCCGGTCCCCCAGTACCTAAACTGGTCAGAGCAGGCCATCACCTTCGATCGCCGCGACACACCGGCTGTCCTGCCAAGGCCGGGCAGCTACGCCATGGTCCTTGACCCCACCATTGGCACAACCCGACGCAGCGTGCGTTTTTCGCGCGTCCTCATCGATGGCGGCAGCAGCATCAACATCCTTTACCGTGACACCGCCTGCAAGCTAGGCATCCAAGAAGCCGAGCTGCGTCCCACCCCCACCGTCTTCCATGGCATCGTGCTGGGCCATTGCTGCCAGCCGATCGGCCGGATCACGCTGGAGGTGATGTTCGGGCAGCAGGATAACTTCCGCACCGAGAAGATCGAGTTCGAGGTGGTGGACCTCGTCAGTCCCTACCACGCGCTCCTGGGCAGGCCGGCCCTGACCAAGTTCATGGCGGTACCCCATTATGGGTACCTGAAGATGAAGCTGCCTGGCCCTAGGGGGGTCATCACCGTAGCCGGCGACTATCGCCGCTCCATGGACTGCGCCACGCAGAGCTCCAAGATGGCCCAAACACTGGTCATCGCCACCGAGAAGCAACTCATCCACGACGCCGTTGCCCTCGCCAAGGCCGCGCAGACGAACATGCCGGCTGCGGGCAACCCGGCTGGGACGACTCACTTCCAGCCGGCCACCAACACGAAGAAGATCCTGCTGGACCCGGCGCAGCCGGACAAGTTCGTCACCATCGGTGCCGGCTTGAACAGCAAATAGGAAGGCGAGCTCACCAGCTTCCTCCGTGAGAATCGGGACATCTTCGCATGGACTCCAAGAGACATGCCGGGTGTGCCGAGGGAGTTGGCTGAGCACCATCTCCACGTCCGGCCCGAAGCCAAGCCGGTGAAGCAGCCTCTCAGGCGCTTTGCCGAAGAAAGAAGGAAGGCCATTGGTGAAGAAATCGCCCGGCTGCTGGCAGCCGGCTTCATCATGGAAGTGCTGCACCCGGACTGGTTGGCAAACCCGGTCCTGGTCCTGAAGAAGAACGGCTCCTGGCGCATGTGTATCGACTACACCAGCCTAAACAAGGCGTGCCCGAAGGACCCCTTCCCCCTGCCGCGCATAGATCAAGTCATAGACTCGACTGCCGGCTGTGAACTGTTGTCTTTTCTAGATGCCTATTCAGGCTACCACCAGATTCCTTTGAATCCGGCTGATCAAATAAAGACTTCGTTCATTACCCCGTATGGGGCTTATTGCTACACGACTATGCCGTTCGGCTTGAAAAATGCAGGCGCCACCTATCAAAGGTGCATGCAAAAATGCTTGCAGGATCAAATCGGCAGGAACGTTCACGCATATGTGGACGATGTCGTTGTAAAGACCAAGGAGACGACTACCCTCCTTAATGACCTGAGAGAAACCTTCACCAATCTGAGAAGATTCCGGATGAAGCTCAACCCGGCCAAATGCACATTCGGCGTGCCGTCTGGCCAGCTCCTTGGCTACCTCGTCTCTCAGCGAGGGATTGAAGCCAACCCGGAGAAGATCAGTGCCCTGGAGAAGATGGAACTGCCGCAGTGCCTCAAGGACGTCCAGAAGTTCGCTGGCTGCCTGGCCTCCTTGAGCCGCTTCGTCAGCCGGCTGGGACAGAAGGCACTGCCCCTGTACCAACTGATGAAGAAGGCGGACAAGTTCGTCTGGTCACCACAGGCGGATGAAGCCTTCCGTGACCTGAAGCGCGTGCTCTCAACCGCGCCAATCCTCGCAACGCCGGCTTCAATGGAGCCGATGCTGTTGTACATCGCAGCCACCAACAGAGTGGTTAGCGTTGTCCTGGTGGTGGAGCGCAAAGAAGCCGGCAGGGAGCAGCTGGTTCAGCGCCCAGTTTACTACCTCAGCGAAGTGCTCTCCCAGTCGAAGCAAAACTACCCCCACTACCAGAAGGTCACGTACGGCGTGTACATGGCGGCCAAGAAACTCAAGCACTACTTCCAAGAGCACCTCATCACGGTTGTTGCCACGGCACCCTTGGCGGAAATCATTGGCAGCAAAGACGCCAACGGCCGGGTTGCCAAGTGGGCTCTGGAGCTAGCTGCCCACACCATCATCTACGAGCCACGCACTGCCATCAAGTCGCAGATCCTCGCAGACTTCTTCGTCGACTGGGCCGAGATGCAGTACCTGCCGCCTGTGCCGGATTCCACACATTGGAAGCTGCACTTCGACGGCTCGAAGATGCGCAACGGCTTGGGAGCCGGCATTGTCGTCACCTCTCCCAAGGGAGACAGGCTGGACTACGTCCTGCAGATCCACTTCGCCGCATCCAACAATGTGGCGGAGTATGAAGCGCTCATTCATGGGCTGAAGCTGGCCAAGGAGATTGGCGTGCGTCGCATACTCTGCTTCGGTGACTCCGACTTGGTCATACAGCAAGCATCCGGCGACTGGGATGCGAAGGACGCCAACATGGCCTCACACCGCTTCCACGTCCAGCAGCTATCCGGCTTCTTCGATGGCTGCGAATTCCATCATGTACCACAGGCAAACAACGAGGCGGCTGACGCCTTGTCCAAGATAGGCTCAACCCGGCAAGCCATTCCGCCGGGTGTCGCCTTGGCGGTTCTCAAGAAGCTGTCCATCATACCGTCACCGGACTCGGATTCAATATTCGTGCCGGCTGACCCGGGGGCTGCTCAGCCGAACCCGGGGGCTTCATCGCCCAAGTCGGGGGCTAACAAGCCAAACCCGCCGGCTACCATGCCGAACCCGGGGACTTCTCAGTCCAACCCGGGGGCTTCATTGCCAAACTCGGGGGCTAGCAAGCCGAACCCGCCGGCTTCCAAGCCGAACCCGGCGACCAAGCAGTCGAATCCGGAAGCTCCCACGCAGGAGGCCCTGTTGGTCAGCGTATTCGAGATACGATGCGTACCTTCATAGGCACAAGATTTCCTCTCCTACCTCACCGATGGTGCGCTGCTTGATGACAGAGTCCAGGCCAGGCAGATTGAGAGAAGGGCCAAGGCCTATACTATCATCAACCACCAGCTGTACAAACGCAGCGTAAGTGGGGTGTTCCAGCGGTGTGTCGAGCCGGCTGAAGGGATTGAACTCCTACGGGAAATCCATCAGGGAGAGTGCGGCCATCACGCCTCCTCCAGAGCCATAGTGGCCAAAGCTTTCCTGCACGGTTTCTACTGGCCGACTGCGCTCAAGGACGCAGAAGAGTTGGTGAAGAAGTGCAACGGCTGTCAACGCTTCGCGAAGAAGAGGCACCAGCCGGCTTCCGCCTTGAAAACCATCCCCATCACATGGCCGTTTGCCGTATGGGGTTTGGACATGGTAGGCCCGTTCAAGACGGCGCGAGGCGGCATGACGCATCTCCTGGTGATGATTGATAAATTCACCAAGTGGATCGAAGCCAAGCCAATCAAGAAGTTGGACGGCTCCACAGCTGTCACATTCCTCAAGGAAATCATTGTGAGATATGGCTATCCCCACAGCATCATCACCGACAACGGCAGCAACTTCGCCCAAGGCATCTTCGCTCGCTATTGCGAGGAAATGGGGATTCGGATGGACCTAGCCTCCGTGGCACATCCGGAGTCCAACGGACAAGTGGAGAAGGCCAACGGCTTGATCCTAGCCGGCATCCGGCCCCGGCTGGTGGAGCCGCTCGAGCGGTCAGCCGGCTGCTGGATTGAAGAGCTGCCCAGTGTGCTATGGAGCTTGCGCACAACGCCAAACCGCTCAGTTGGCTTCACGCCCTTCTTCCTCGTTTACGGGGCCGAAGCCGTCCTGCCGACTGATATCGAGCACGACGCGCCAAGGATCAAACTCTACACAGAAGCCGAAGCTAAAGAAGCTCGCGAAGACGGAGTCGACCTGGTCGAAGAGGCCCGGCTGCTAGCCGCGTCCAGATCTACAGTTTACCAGCAAAGCCTCCGACGCTATCACAGCCGGAAGGTCCAGCCCTTAGCATTCCGAGAAGGAGACCTAGTGCTCCGGCTGATCCAACGGACAGCCGGACAGCATAAACTGTCATCCCCATGGGAGGGTCCCTTCATCGTGAGCAAGGCGGTAGGCAATGATTCCTACTATCTCATAGATGCCCAAGAGGCTAGAAAAAATAAGCCGGACAAGGCTGACGAGGAGACTAAACGTCCCTGGAATGTCAACTTGCTTCGCCCATTTTATGCTTGAGAGCAGGAATGTATGTATCCCTTGTACTCCTTTTGTAAGCTATGAAAAAGCAAGCGCCAAGAGTGCCGTTTCCGACAAGATTTTCGCGTACTCTACTTCGTTTCGCCAATTGGCTAACACCCTCTCACGTGGCCGGCTTAGTAACGTGATCCGGTTTCCGACAGCCGGCTTCCGATCCAGCTACAGACCGCAACCCGGCTGTCCGGCTGGCGGGAGTAAGGTCTAGGGAGCCGGCACGCGAAAGATGGCTAGGGGAAAGAGTGAAAGCGAATTGACTTGCAACTTTTCATAAAAGTGCCGGATTGCCGAAGTCGGTTCGTTCGACTGAAATACTATCGGTCTCACCCGGCGGCCCGCTCTTGATCCGGCGACGGATCGCAAGTCGGACGTATGATCGGCAAGAGCAAAGCCAAAGAGTGGGACGGATGGGAAAAAGCGAACAAATCGAAAGAAAGCAAGCCGGCACACAAATGATTAACAAACACATTAAAGTGTGGCTTAATAAAAGGATAATAATATTCTTACATATGCACCCGGCATCCCGGGGATTTAACAAATTGTCTTTACAAAAGCGACGCTCAGAGAACAGGTACATCTAAGCACCGGCTGGATCAAGACCAGCCGGGGGAGCATCAGCGGAGCCGGCTGCCGGGTCATCCTCAGGCACATCCTCCGCCTCCTCGTCTTCCGGCTCCTCGCCCTCGTCTTCAGACGGCGGGTTCGGGTCCTCAATGAAGACGCCCTTGTCGACGAAGTTGGCGATGGCGCAGGCTCGGGCCAGCCGGGCAGTCTTGGTCTCAGCCGGAAGAGAGTCCTCCACGCCGGCGCGATGGTGCTCAAGCTGAGCGAGGTCAACCTCGCTGTACCAAGAAAGCACAAAGGACAAAGCCATGTCGGCTCCGGCGCGCGCGGCAGACTCCCTCCAGTCGAGGAAGCGGTCAGGCGCCGTCTCCAGCCAGGAGATGAGGTTAGAGAGGTCTTGCGGCAGCGTCTCCGTCGGCCACAGCAGCCGGATCAGCTCCTCCGCCGCCTTCCGAAGCTCCCAGCCCAGCTTCGTGATGGGCTCGACTCGGGCGGCCATGGATGCCAGATAGTCCTCCATGGAGAAGAACTCGGAGCTGCCCTCGCCGGTCTCCCGCCTCCGAGCATCGCGCGCAGCACCAGCAGCCGCTAGCGCCGCATCCTGCGCCTCTGGGAAGGCCGCTGCAAAGAAGAAGTGCATCAGAAATTCATCCAAGCCGAAAAAGCTGAAAAATGCAAACTTTCGAAGTCCTAAAGTAAGACTGGCGGCAGCCGGCAAGAACCGACTGCCCCCAGCCCGAAGAGGGAGATTCCGAAGCTCTAAAGTAAGACTGGCGGCAGCCGGCAAGAACCGACTGCCCCCAGCCCGAAGATGGAGATTTCGAAGTCCTAAAGTAAGACTGGCGGCAGCCGGCAAGAGCCGACTGCCCCCAGCCCGAAGATGGAGATTCCGAAGCTCTAAAGTAAGACTGGCGGCAGCCGGCAAGAACCGACTGCCCCCAGCCCGAAGATGGAGATTTCGAAGTCCTAAAGTAAGACTGGCGGCAGCCGGCAAGAGCCGACTGCCCCCAGCCCGAAGAGGGAGATTCTGAAGCTAAAGAAAGACTGGCAGCAGCCAGCAAGAACCGACTGCCCCCAGCCCGAAGATGGAGATTGCGAAAAATCCAAGTTTCCGCTGCCGGCTGTCAACAGAAACCGACAGCCGCCAGCCGAAAGCCGGCAAGGGGAAAGAAAGAAAGAAAGAACGCAAAAACTCACCCGCCAAGCCGCGGTCGAGCGCGCTAATCTCCTCCACCCACCGCTTGGCGGTGGCCGACAGCTCTGCAGACTTGGCAGTCACCTCTTGATGAAGCGCGAGCCGCTGCTTCTCCACCTCCGCCAGCCGCTTGCTCAGGTCCTCCACCTTTCCCTCCTCAGTCTTCCTGAGGGCGGCAAGCTCCTGGAGATGGTTGGCTTCAAGCCGGCGCAGTCGCACCAGCTCCCCCTCAGCCACCTTGAGCTTGGCGGCAGCAGTCTGGCCCGCCTTCTCGCTCTCGGCGCACTGAGCACGAGCAGCTCGGAGGTCCGCCTCAAGCCGAGGTACCTTGGCGGCTTCAACTGCAAGCCAGCCGGAAAATTCGTTAACCAAGGAAAATCAAAGAAAAGAAGTCAAGACGAAAAGAGAAAACCTTACCCTTGGTAGCTTCTAGCTCGCGAGCCAAGTCGGCCCGGTCGAGCTTGGCCTTGTGGTAACGGGTGACGACGCGGTTGTACAAGATGGTGCGTCGCTCCGAAACCGCCTAAGGAAAAAAGAGTTAGTCAACCAGACGAAACCTGGACCGGCTCCAAGCAGCCGGCCCATGCCTCGGAGGGCTACCAGGATAATAACCAAATCAAAAAACAGAAGAGATGCTTACCTTGTTGGCTTCCTCCACCTTGGCAACGTTGGCCGCGGCCTCAGCAGCCCTGGCCTTGAGATCGGCCTGCAAGCCGGAGAAGAACATCTCCACCGACGCCCGGCCTGGAATCCCCTCTCGGCTGGTCACCTCGTAGGAGTCCGCGCTGAGCCACGCCTGCTCCATAGTGCCGGCCGAGCCGAGGCTGGAGTCGGAGGCGGACGGTACGTGCAGCAGCCGGGCGCCCTTGGCCACGTGCAGGTTTCTTGGCGGCGCCGGTGGGGTCTCCGTCCTCACCAGCGCGCGCGAGTCGGCGTCCTCCGTGCGCGCCGGCTCCTCCCTGGTCAGCTCCCTCGGGGAAGGCGCCCCGGGCGAAGCAGCTGGCCCGGCCGGCGCGGCCATCTCTGGCGCCTGAGGCTCCCCCTCCGGGCTCTCCACCAGCACCACCACGCTCGGCCCGGTTCCGGCTCCGGTCGCAGGCGGCGCAGCCCTGCTAGCTCCAGCTCCGGCCGAAGGCGGCATACCCTTGCCGGCCCCAGCGGCCGGGTCCAGAAGACGAGCGCGGCGCGGGAACATGTCGTCCAGCGTCGGCTGGAGCGTTGGCTCGGTCCGCACATCGCGGCCAGGCGCTGAAGCCAATGGCACGGTGTAGGAAGACGCCCCTGCGGGAGGCGGAGCACCCGCAGACGGCGGCGGCGTGGGCGCACGCGGTGGAGGCTGCGGAGTCGGCTCCCTCCTTTGTCGCGGAGGCGGCGACGTGACGCGCGGGGCCTGCCGGGAGCCGCCGCCCTGCGTGAACTTGATGGGAGCCCTGGTCGAACAAATAAGAAAAAGATAAGCATAAAGAAAAAGGAAAGAAAAGGAATCAGACAAGAGAAAAGGAGAACATACCCGGCCTGCTCCGGAACCTTCTTCGGCGGCGCCCGGCGCTGCTTCTTCGCCTTCGCCTCCAGGGCGGCGGTGGAGCGGAGCTCGCCGGCCCGTTTCCTCCCCTTAGGCACCGAAGTCGCCGTGGTGCTTGGCGGCCTCATGCGCAGGGGCACTGCGGGGATCGGCCCCGTGGTGGACGTCGCCGGCTCGTCGTCCTCCTGCTGCTCCGGCGAAGGGGGCGGATTGTGCTCCCCCTGGCCGCCTTGGTCAGGCGCCTGCGGCAGGTCGTCGTCGCCGGCTTGGTCGCCGGCTTGGCCGCCGGCTTGGTCAGCCGGATCAGCGTGATCCGGCGTCCACCTCTTCGTCGCCAGGTCGCCGTCCTCGACGTTTTGACGGTCGAAGAGCTAGAGAAAACAGAAGATATAAGAAAAAGAAGTCGGCCACGCAGCCGCAAGCCGGAAGTCGGCTGAGAACGTGAACTTACCAGTTGCGGCGGATGCGCCCGGTCGTAGGGCTCCAGCCCGTAAGCCCAGTCGTCCGGCATGTTCGCCTTGGTGATGTGATTCACCCGGCGGGCCACCTGGGCCTTGTTGAGCGGTGCCTTGGACGTCCGGGTCGGGTCGAGCCGGCCGGACATGTGCCCGATCTTGTGGATGCGCATCTGGAGCGGCAGCACCCGGCGCTCGGCGATGGTGCAGAGGAGATCCTCCGCAGTCAGCCCATTCTCGACGGCGGCCCCCAGGAAGTCCCAGAGCTGGCTGACCTCCGCGTCCGGGCGTTGTGGCCCCAGTTGATCCGGCCGACTGGAGGAGCCGGATTGTACTCCGGCAGGTTGATCCGGTCGACGAGGAGGCCCTCATTGCGCACGTAGAAGAACGACATCTGCCAATTCTTCACCGAGTCAACGGTTGGAATTTTGGGGAAGGGCGTACCCGGCCGGGAGTAGATCGAGGCGGCGCCGCAGGTCCGCAGGTGGCCGTCGGTGGTTTGCGCCTTGAGGACGAAGAGGCGGCTCCAGAAATCGATGTCCGGCCACAAGCCGGCATACGCCTCCATGAAAGCCACGTAGCAGCTGAGGAGGACGCAAGCGTTGGCCGGCAGATGATGAGACTGCAGGCCGAAGAAGTCCAGGAACCGGCGGAAGAAGGGCGAAGCCGGCAGGCCCAGCCCGCGATCGAGGTGCGCGCCGAAGACGACGCGCTCGCCGGGCTGCGGCGTGGGCTCCAGCTCCGCGCCGGGTGCCCTCGTGATCACCGCCGACGGAATCCAGTGGAGGCGCACCAGGCGCTCGATGTCATCGTCCCTCATGACCGACCCCCTCCAAGATCCGCTTGCGCTAGCCATTGACGAGGAGGAGGAAGAAGAAGAAGTCCACAAGAGGCGGAACGGCGAAGAAGAACCTCGTGAGGGCGGCGGCGACGGCGGCGGCGAAGAACGCGCGGTCGAAACGCGAGGCCCCGTGGCGGCGGCTCGACGGAGTGGCGGCGGCGGCTCGACGGAAACTTGCTCGCCGGAGTTCGCTAGTGGAAAGCGTCGTCAGAGCAGAGAAGAGCTTGGGCGCGAAGAAGAGCGCGTGCGGAGCAGGAGCGCGAGGAAGAAGATGAAGTGGGGGAATGCCGCCTCGATCCCCCCCGCGCGGCATTTATAGCCGCCCAGGGCGGACGGTTGGCCTCCAGGTGGCGAACGTGGCCACGTCGCCCGGATTTACTGCGCCATAACTCCCCCCACGACCGCTGCGGTTACCGGAAACTGCCACACCACGTCGCCCACAACCGCACCGGATCCGGAGGAGACATTGATGTGACCAGACGAACCGGCGACAGTGGCCTGGTGTCAGACCGGTCAAGTCAGACGCAGGACCCGAGGCGGCGGAGACCCCGGCGTACCGCAAGCCGGAGCCGGATCTTAAATTCAACTCGATTCAAAATCTCGCCCAGCAAGGCGGAAACATCGAAGACTTGCAGGAAAGCAGAAGTTGCATAAATGCGAAAAATGGCCGGCTAGGAGCAGCCGGCCAGAACGAGCCAGATGAGGGCGCAGCCGGCTGAACGGAAATTCTCAGTCGGCCCCTCCGAGTGCCGTCAAATATATTCAAGGGGTCAAAAGCCAGGAAAACCTGCCTAGGTCCTTCTAAACGCAGGACCTTGCCAGCTTCGGGGGCTAATGTCGGGGGAAGACCCCGGGTAGGGCAATGGACGCGGAGCAGCCGGCTGGCCACTGGCCGGCTCGCGGCAAAGGCCGGCTGAGGAGCAGCCGGCTGGCGCCGTGGCTGGCTGGTCCGGAAGCCGGCTGGCTCTAGGTCCTAGTCGGCCCGGCT
Organism: Lolium rigidum; assembly: GCF_022539505.1. Taxonomy (NCBI): domain Eukaryota; kingdom Viridiplantae; phylum Streptophyta; class Magnoliopsida; order Poales; family Poaceae; genus Lolium; species Lolium rigidum. The sequence continues at coordinate 39,830,535 of NC_061509.1, forward strand.
GCGGTCATCAACGCTGTAGCTGGGCCGGCTTCTACAAGCCATATCCGGCGGGGTTTGTACCTCGGACCGACTCGAGGCTGGCGAGTCTTGCCTTGGAAGGAACCGGGTTGGTGATCCGGGTTCCCAAAGTCCACGCTGACTTCATCTTCCGTAAAGCGCGGGGCACTGTCGAGCAATAGTGCCACGCGCCGGACAGGCCATCGTGGTCTACGACGATCCGTACTGGCAACAGTGGCTGACAGCGACAGGGACACCTCCTCTCCATACTGCTGACCCTGGCAGCCGGATGGGACAGGCCATGCGGCCTCAACGGCTCCTGACGTCACTGCCTCGGGAAGGAGCGGAAGCCGGAGCCGGCCAACCCGGTCAAGTAAACTATAGGGTCTTATATGTAAAGTGCCGGTGCCTATATAAGCCGCACTACCCCCTCTCGTGCAGGGGATCGATCATTCTTACTTCATTCTAGTCTTAGCGCTGCCCTGTGAGAGAGACCTTCGTCTACCTTAGCCTCCCAGGGCAAGCCGGATACAGCTCTAGGAGCACCATTGTACTGTGTGATCATCATATACACTCATAGCAGGAGTAGAGGTGTTACCTCCACAGGAGGGCCTCGAACCTGGGTACGCCTCTGTGTCACGCGTCCCCATACCCGCATCCGGATACCGCCGTGAGATCTCTTAGGAACCACCTTCGTTAGCCATCCTATGGCATATGCCGTGACGATACCACGACAAACTCCCTAGGCAACATCAGACTTCCCGTGGCCTTCGGCGATGTTAAAAATTTCCGCGAAGAGATGATCACGTTTGAGGTCGTGCCCTTCAAGAGCTCCTACCACGTCATCTTCGGCAGGCCCACCTACCACAAGTTCCACGCAAGAGCGTGCTACATATATAACAAGCTCAAAATTCCGGGCCCAAATGGTATGATTACCATATCCGGAGACTACAAAAAGGCTCACGAGTGCGAGTTGGGCGAAGCCGCCTTCGCAGAATCCGTGATATCCGGAGAGGAGCTGAAAGGCTACAGAGCCGCGGTGGATCCGACAGAGATGCAAACCACCAAGAAGCAAATCTCCGAGTAGAAAACCTCGTTCAAGGCCGCGATAGAGACCAAAAACATCGACCTCAAGAAGGGAGATTCATCTAAGCAGGTCTCGGTCGGAGCCAACATGGATCCCAAATAGGAAGACGCGCTCGTCGAGTTCCTTCGCGCTAACATGGACATCTTCGCATGGCAGCCTTCTGACATGTCCGGAGTACCTAGGGAACTCGCCGAGCACTACCTTAACATAAATCCGGGGGCTAAACCGGTGAAGCAAGCTATGCGATGCTTTGGAGATAAGAAGCACCGCGCCATAGGAATGGAACTAGCTAAGTTACTAGAGGCAGGTTTTGTAATAGAAGTTATCCATACTGATTGGGTCGCAAACCCCGTCCTTCTACCCAAAAAGAATTCTGAAATACTAAGAATGTGCATCGATTACTCCGGCTTGAACAAGCATTGTCCGAAGGATCCGTTTCCCCCGCGCGCATTGACCAAGTCATTGATTCGACGGCAGGGGCAGAACTTCTGTGTTTTCTTGACGCATATTCCGGGTACCATCAGATCCGGATGAAGAAGTCCGACCAAAAGGGGACCTCGTTCATCACCCCTTTCGGCACTTACTGCTATGTCACCATGCCTTTTGGTTTGAAAAACGCAGGTGCCAGCTACCAACGTACGATGCAGCGGTGCCTGAAGGACCAAATCGGCTGGAACGTACACGCATACGTCGACGACATCGCGGTCATGACCCGGAAAGGATCCGACTTGATCAGCGATCTCACAGAAACCTTCGAGAACCTCCGTCGGTACAAGATGATGTTGAATCCACTGAAGTGCGTCTTTGGCGTTCCAGCTGGAAAACTCCTTGGCTTCATTGTCTCTAACATGGGCATTGAGGTTAACCCAGAGAAAATCAAGGCAATCCTGTGCATCAAAAGGCCAACTTGTCTCAAAAACGTGCAGCGACTAACTGGTTGTGTTGCAGCAATCAGCAGGTTCGTCAGCCGTTTTGGCGAGAAGGCGCTACCCCTGTACAAGTTGTTGAAGAAGACAGACAAATTTGTCTAGGACGACGCAACGGATGCAGCACTCCAAGGGTTGAAGGAAATACTCACTTCCCCACCTATCCTAGCAGCGCCAGAAGAGTCAGAGCCCATGCTCCTTTACCTTGCAGCTACCAACAGAGTCATCAGTCTCGTCATCGTGGTGGAGCGACAGGAAGAAGGACACGAGTATGGAGTCCAAAGGCCAGTCTACTACATTAGCAAAGTGCTTACAGAATCCAAACAGAGATATCCTCACTTTCAAAAGCTAGCCTATGGAGTATTCCTAGGTAGCAGGAAGCTGAGGCACTACTTCCAGGAGCATCCAGTAACAGTCGTGAGCAAAGCTCCGCTGTCAATGACTCTCAATAACGCTGGCGCAACAGGACGCACAGCAAAATGGGGCATCGAATTATCTGCCTTCGACATCAACTACAAAGCCAGGACTACGATCAAGTCCCAGATCTTGGCGGATTTAGTCGCAGATTGGACAGAAGCTCCGGATATAGATCTGGAGCCGGAACCAGGGACATGGGTTATGCACTTCGATGGATCCAAGCAGCACCAAGGCTCGGGAGCCGGAGTCACCCTGAAGTCCCGTACCGGAGAAGAAGTGCAGTACGTTCTGCAGATCCACTTCGAAGCTACAAACAACATGGCGGAATACGAGGCTCTACTACATGGACTGCGCATCGCTAAGGAAATAGGGATCAAGCACATTATTTGCTGCGGAGATTCCGACCTGGTGGCACAACAAGTAGCCGGAACCTGGAACGCCAGAAACTCCGTCATGGTGGCCTATAGAGATGAAGTAGACGAGATCGCCAAATGCTTCCTCGGATACGAAGTCAAGTACGTCAGGAGAGACGATAACACAGCGGCAGATATGCTATCCAAGCTCGGATCCGGCAGGAAACCAATTCCGCCTGGAATTTTCCAGGAGCACTTGCGGATACCCTCAGTGAAGGGCACTAACCCGGAAAACCCAGAGGTGGCAGTATCTCCGGCTAAGGAAGTGATGGCTATCATTCCGGCATGGACACAGCCTTTCTTGGACTACCTCATTGATCAAAAGTTGCCAGAGGACGAGTTCCTCGCACGACATATCATCAGACGAGCAATATCGTACACAATAGTTGATAGACAACTCTACAAACGAAGTGCAACAGGAGTATTTCTCAAATGCGTCTCCAATCAAGATGGCATTGAAATCCTCAGAGAGATTGACGCAGGGGACTGCGGGCACCATGCCGCTCCTAGGTCACTTGTTGCAAAAGCTTTTCGGCTTGGATTTTACTGGCTCACAGCTAAAGAAGATGTTGACAAGCTAGTGAAGACCTGCCGAGGTTGTCAGTACTACGCTACTCAACCAAACGCTCTAGCCCAAGAGCTGAAGACCATCCCTATCACCTGGCCATTTGCGGTCTGGGGGCTCGATATGGTTGGTAAACTAAAAAAATCATCTCCTGGCGGTTTTGAGTACCTCCTGGTCGCTGTTGACAAGTTCAGTAAGTGGATCGAGGCAAAGCCAGTGAGAAAAGCCGATGGTGCTACGGCACTAAAATTCGTCTGCAGCCTCGTTATGAGATACAGCATCCCACACAGCATAATCACTGATAATGGCACAAACTTCGCGTAGGGAGAATTGAAGGATTATTGCGAGGACGTAGGGATCCGGCTTGACCTTGCCTCTGTGGCCCATCCACAATCCAATGGTCAGATCGAAAGGGCTAACGGCCTCATATTATTAGGAATCAAACCATGCCTTGAAGAACCACTGCGGCGCGTAGCTGGAGCTTGGGCTGATGAGTTAGACTCTATTCTGTGGAGTTTACGAACTACCCCTAACAGGTCAACCGGATTCACTCCGTTCTTCTTGGTATATGGATCCGAAGCCGTACTCCCCTCCGACATCATCCACGATACCCCGCGAGTTTCCGCCTATAATGAAGAAACTGCTGACGAGGCCAGACAGCTATCTGTGGACCTGATAGAAGAAGCTCGGAATTTAGCTGACCAACGCTCCACCATATACCAGCAGAAGCTCCGACGCTACCATAGCCGTCGAGTCCGGAATCGCTCATTCATGGCCGGAGATTTGGTCCTCCGCCTTCGTCAGGTGAAAGACCATAAGCTGCAATCTCCATGGGAAGGACCCTTTGTCGTTAGCAAAGTACTTCACAATGTATCATACTACCTTGTCGATTTCTGGGAGTTAAAAGACATGCCTGCTAATTGGCACCGGAAACGCAAGAGAGAGGATCCGGATGACATATACGACGAAACAGATCGCCCTTGGAACATTGCACAGCTACGTCCTTTCCACACTTAGTAAAAATTTTCCGAGCTACATACTCTGTAATAGTTATACATGATCAATGAAATAAAGCATTTGGTTCACTCTTTGAGTCTTTTACCTCCTTTACTTGTTCATTTTTAGATCGTGTATGTTTTCCAACTAATACCGCAGAGCTGGATATTTCCGCCTAGGCGTGTATGAAAGTTGTGATTTTCAAAAATCGTCCTTTTCTGGACGTAAGCTTAAGTTTTCTGGTGGAAATTTTTCCTTTGCAAACTCATGGATTCCTGGTAGCGATTTTCGGCACCTACGCTGGGGGCTTGTTTCCGTGGTTATTGATGGACGCAATTGGGCTTCGTCGCCGCTGGCCAGCGTTTCCAGCTAATGGTCCTCCGGCTCGTGGAAGGTCAAGTGGGCAAGCCGGAAAACATAAAACCATCACTTGCTTCCAAACAAAACGAAACATGCAAATAATATTAAACGGATAGCAGGATAAGTTATTTCCGCCCATGCATACGTGTTTCGTCCCTAACTACTTAAGAATTTAAAGTTATATAACAAACCCTCTTGGGGGCAAAATGATGCATTGTTTTTTCATCTTTCCGCAGGAATACGTTTTTTACTTCTCCTTAGCCGGAGAAGATTCCACAGCAACATCAGCTGCCGGAGCATCCCTTTCTTCGTCTTTGGCAGGAGAGGAGACATCATCGTCATCTTTTTCCTCATCTGCAGCCGGAGTCGCAGCGCCACCTTGGTCCTTGGAGCTTGTCCAGGTGTACTGGCTTCCGGATTGAACAGGTCTGGTCTCCGCCTCACGTTCCTTGAGAAGCTCAGCTTCAAGGGGCTCGTCTGCTGGAAGAACCACCTTGTCATAAAATCCGTCGTGGCGAATTCTCCGGGCGATACGGGTGTCGTAGCCGCTAACTGCATCCCGTAGTGCGTTGACGTCCGCGTTCGGAGGAACACCAGCAGTCACCCTGTCAATATTTAGATCCGGGTTATGCGCCAAGCACATGGCCAGGGACATGGCAGCTGCACCTCGAGCCGACGACGCCTGCAGATCCACCACCAACTCCGGGAGAACGTCCATCCTCTCGATAAGCTCGCGAACATCGCAGGTTCGGCTCTTCTTGATGGATAGGTTGTGACAGATCTTCCTGGAGGCGGAGATGAGATCCTTGCAATCTTCCCCGGCTAGTTGAAGCAGATCGTCTCGAGGGAACTGGCTCCGATGTTCTTCGTTATATCCAAGCGGATCTGGAGGACGCAATTTTTTGATCAGTATAACAAATTAAGTGCAACATATGCATTACTCTATGAGCTTCGAGGACATACCCATGAAGTCGGAGTTCAGCAGGTCCCAGCAATTCTCTGCTGTCTCCATGTATTTCCGGAGTCCCCCCAGCTCTTTTTGTTGCTCCTTGATGGTTTCGCTATCAGTTTCCCTCTTGAGCTAGAATTCACCCTCTTTTCGGATGAGCTCCGATTTTTTCTCAGCAAGCTTTTTCTCCGCCTCGGCAAGTTTTTTCTGAGAGGCACGCAGAGTTTCTAGCTCGGAGGAGGCTGCAGCGAGGGACGAGGATGCACCTACTCAAAGATATATAAACATCAAGTTTGAGATGTGGAACATAACCTACAGGCAAAAAGATAGTCGGAAACCAACCTTGGGCTTCGGACAGTTGCTTCTTCAAATCCGCATTCTCCTCTTTGAAATGTTGATTTTTTTCCGCCTGGCTGAGGGTAACGCGGTGCTGAAGAGCAATATTTTTGTGCAGCTCGTAGTGCAGAGCCTGCTGTTCCTGAAAATCCAGTCAGTGCAGGAGTAAGTTCCGCATGTTCTTTATGGTTAAGTCTTTCTAAAGCATTGTTGCCGGAAATCCTTCCGCCATAATGCTTGGGGGCTACCACGACACTTAAATCTTCCTTCAGTTTGAGTTTTTTCTCTAAGTATCTAGACGCTAACTATACTAGTTTCCGCCTAAATACTTGGGGGCTACTGGGGATTTACCTTTTGCTTGCAAAGAAGCTTGTCGAGAAACTGGCCGGTTTCCTTCTTAAAATGTTGGATCTCCGACGTCTCGGCGTCAGGTTTACCCCAGGCATTGTTCAGCATAGAGTTGAGCAGATCTTGCTCCAGTTCCCATTTTTCCGCCTCCGAGAGTTTGTTGAAAAACTTTGTGGCATAGGCTTTAGGGGTGGAGGTAAGGTCAGCCGGATCTCCAAAGTTCTAGGGGAAAACGACCATGTCACTCGCGGCAGCTTCAGCTTTGCCGGAGGAATTGACTTCAGCATCCTCACGGGCTTGTTCTCCAGTTTCTTCAGGGGCAGGGCCCTTGCCGCCGAAGCTTTCTCCGCCCGCTTTCTCGCTGCTAACCGGAATTATTTCCGGTGGAGTGTTTGTAGCAGGAGCGGGAAATTGATCCACGGGAGGAGGAGATGGCTGTGGGGTAGCTTGGGGGACGCTGGGCGGAGCAGGATTGGCTGGACCAATGGCCGGAGATTTCTTCTGCATATATTTGGTGATGGGTTCCTGAGCACTGGCCCGCATGCTGGTGGTGCTCGGATTCCTACAAGCAAAGGAAAAATGTAAGTAATAAAGCTTATCAAGATAAAAGACGCAGGTACCCGGAACCTTACGTCGCGCCCGGAATGTTGGGACGCAAGCGCTTTCCTGCTGTCGCCAGCAGTTTAAGACGCTCGCGCTCCGCTTTCTTTGAATCAAGCAGAGGGGGCTTGGTCACCTTGGGCTTCTTGGCGGAGGCCTCGCCGCTGGCTCCTGCCTCAGGGCCGGAAACTTTGGCGCGGGGACGCTTGGAAGGTCGAGGGACCGCCTTTCGGGGCGCGCGCTCCTCTTCCTCCTCAGGGTCCTCCGGATCCTCCTCCGCCGTGTCGCCGCTGATAGGTACTCGGAGTACATTGCGCAAATCTTCCTCCGCCAAAGTATCGAGCTGCGAGGAGGGTTAGAAGAACAAGTTAAAACATGTTGAAGAAATGAGAAGTTGAAGAACAACGAAGGAGCAAGTGCTTACCGAAGGACACTGGTCGTTGGTGTTGATGTCCTTGATCAGTTCCGGGACCGGTTGGCCCCGGCCTATCTTCACTAGCGTCTTGAATCTCCTTTTGAGAGAATCAGCCGAAATATCGTGGCGCGTTACCCGGAGAGTATCGTCCGCCCCAGTATACTCGCACATCTTGCGTGTGTTGTAGCGCAGAGGCTGGATTCTCCGGGAAAACCAACTCAAGGTCAGGTGGGCTCCGGTTAGTCCATCATGGACCAACCAAGAAATCCTCTGGGCTGCCTTCTCCAGAATCAGAGATTGGGCGAGCGAGGGGATGAAGCTCCAGCTAGCCAGTTCTTCTGGAGGCTTGTTGCTGAAGGTGGGAAGTCCGTCGTGGACATTCGGAACTGGTACATTCTTCACGTAGAACCATCTGGCGTTCCAGTACCGGACAGACTCGTGGGAATCGTGAGGCGGATACATCCGGCCAGGTCGGAGCATGAAATTCATGCTCCCGCAGTTCAGCATGGCCTTGTCCTTTGTCTCTTTCTTCACTCGGAAGAAAAACTGCCACAACTTGACATCAGGCCGGATCCCTAGATGCCCTTCGCAAAGAGTTGCGAAGTTGGAGAGGAGGAGGTACGAGTTTGGGCAGATGTTGTGGGGTTGGAGCCCGTACGTGTCGAGGATGGAGAGGAAAAACTCCGAACAGGGGAGCGACAGACCGCGCTCAACCCATGCCTTGGTCATGACTCGTTCATCTGCATCGGGCTTGGGGACGTCGGAGTCGCGCATGAAGCTCCAGTGCTCGGAGATCATGCCCTCGTTCTGGAGCTCTCTAAGCTCCGCGTCGGTCGTCTCGCAGGGCCACCATTGACCCCTCACGCCTTCACGGATCCGAGCTTTGGAAGCCTTCTTATTTTCCGCTTCCTGAACCTTGGCTGCCATTCTAGCTTGGCCTTGAAGTTCTTGAGCGGTTGGGATCCGGCCTAGTACGGTACTGGAAGAGGCGGAGAAAGGTTGAGCAAGCCTAACTTCGGAAACGAACGGTGGTAGATATGCAATGGGATCCGGGCAGATTGGTTCTACAGTGCTGGGTTCCGGGCTACTCGGAGAACTACCAGTACAATGCGGTGAACCGTGCGACATGCTTCCGGCTGCACCCATGCAAACTAAGTTGAGAATCCGGAATCTACACTAGTCTACTTCTTCTTCTACGAGGCCGGTGCACGTACCGTTGGTGGCGCGGCGGTCCGGCGAAGCTCCGATGAAGTGGAGGTCGTCGAACTTGCAGCGTTGAGCCTCCGATGACCATGAATCGGCGGCGGAGACGTTATCCCAATCAATCGTGGCAATCTTGATGCGGAGAGAGGCTTGGAACGGTGGCACGCGAAGCTTTCCGTGCGGAAGTTCGCCGGAGTTTAGAACCGATGGGCGGCGCGGCGCGAGGAGGAAGACGAAGTGGTGAGGATGCGGTGAAAGAATGCAAAGTGACCGCGCGTGGGGGTATTTATAGACCTCGCGCGGAGATTCGTGATTCGGATCCAACGGTGGAAACGGAACGGTCACACCGTCAGATGGTCGACACGTGTCTTAGGTCGAAAAGCGGTAAAACGACGTGGAGGTAATTTAACTGTGCGCTCCCGTAATTTCCGGCTAAAGATTCGCATCTCCGAAAATTTACCGCGGGAAAAGAGGAAGTTGTGCGCCGGAAAAGTGGAATCTCCATTGCGTTGCCAATTTAGAAGAAAAGAAGATTTCCGGACCGATGAAGCCGGAAACAAGTAAAGTTTTGAAGCTCTTCAAGATTCTCTTTGGATCCGAACTGAAAGAAGTCGGAGGAGTGATGAATCTCGAAGAACTTCGGGGGCTACTGTTGTGGGTATACTTTATGGGTATATCAATGGCATGGCCTAGATCCGGCAAGCCCGGGTGGCCCACAGACGGTGATGTGGCGTGTGGCCCATCGGGCGGCCCAGTTGCTGTAGATCCCGAAGGATGAAGTCCAGCCCAGGAGCAGGAAGCCGGATCCCAACCGACCTACGAAGGAGCCCGGATCCGTGAAGTCCCATGAAGTATTCGGATCCAGCACGCACTATGAAGGAAGGTGGATCCTTGACGTACACGGCAAGACTTTGTACCGTAGTTAGGCAACTTGTATTCCGGCTAGGACTCTCCATGTAAACCCTAGATCCGTGCGCCTTTATAAGCCGGATCCTGGTAGCCCTAGAGGCAGAATCACAACTCATTGTAACAACGCGAAAGCGCCCAGATAATTCCAGACAAGCAGCAGTAGGCCTTGCCATCATGCGAGTGTTTCGAAGCTGGGTAAATCTCGTACCACCGTCCCGAGTGCTCTCCGCCCTATGGCCCCTCTTCTGGGGTACCGTCGAATAGGCAACGATAGTCGACTTCTTGGCGAGCCTCGGCAGCAATTTGATTGCACCTTCCAATTTCGAGGAAGAAGATTTGACTTCCTTCTGCAGCCGAACCTTGTCTGCTTCCAGGGAAGTGAATTGGGAGGCGAAGGCCTCCAAAGAAGATATAACGGCTCGCAGATCCTTAAGAAAAGGAAAAAATGGATATTTGATGAAGAATCATTAATCAAGGCACATTCAAGAAAGTTTGCATTATGATCGAAAAAGACTTACAGGCTTTCCTGAAGGAGGAGTCGTGGCAGTGATACGTCTCAAACGTATCTATAATTTCTTATGTTCCATGCTACTTTTATGATGATACTCACATGTTTTATACACACTTTATGTCATATTTATGCATTTTCCGGCACTAACCTATTAACGAGATGCCGAAGAGCCAGTTGTTGTTTTCTGCTGTTTTTGGTTTCAGAAATCCTAGTAAGGAAATATTCTCGGAATTGGACGAAATCAACGCCCAGGGTCTTATTTTTCCACGAAGCTTCCAGAAGACCGAAAGGATCGCGAAGTGGGGCCACGAGGCGCCACCACACCAGGGCCGCGCGGCCAAGGGTGGGGCCACGCCGCCCTGTTGTGTGGGCCCCTCGTGACGCCCCTAAACCTACCCTTCCGCCTACCTAAAGCCTTCGTCGCGAAAACCCCAGTACCGAGAGCCACGATACGGAAAACCTTCCAGAGACGCCGCCGCTGCCAATCCCATCTCGGGGATTCAGGAGATCGCCTCCGGCACCCTGCCGGAGAGGGGAATCATCTCCCGGAGGGCTCTTCATCGCCATGATCGCCTCCGGATTGATGTGTGAGTAGTTCACCCCTGGACTATGGGTCCATAGCAGTAGCTAGATGGTTGTCTTCTCCTCATTGTGCTATCATTGTTGGATCTTGTGAGCTGCCTAACATGATCAAGATCATCTATCTATAATGCTACATGTTGCATTTGTTGGGATCCGATGAATATGGAATACTATGTTATGTTGATTATCAATCTATCATATATGTGTTGTTTATGATCTTGCATGCTCTCCGTTGCTAGTAGAGGCTCTGGCCAAGTTGATACTTGTAACTCCAAGAGGGAGTATTTATGCTCGATAGTGGGTTCATGCCTCCATTAAATCCGGGACGAGTGACGGAAAGTTCTAAGGTTGTGGATGTGTTGTTGCCACTAGGGATAAAACATCAATGCTTTGTCTAAGGATATTTGTGTTGATTACATTACGCACCATACTTAATGCAATTGTCTCGTTGTTTGCAACTTAATACCGGAAGGGGTTCGGATGATAACTCGAAGGTGGACTTTTAGGCATAGATGCATGCTGAATAGCGGTCTATGTACTTTGTCGTAATGCCCGATTGAATTTCACACTACTCATCATAATATGTATGTGCATTGTCATGCCCTCTCTATTTGTCAATTTCCCAATTGTAATTTGTTCACCCAACATGCTATTTCTTATTGGAGAGACACCACTAGTGAACTGTGGACCCCGGTCCATTCTTTTACATCGAATACAATCTACTGCAATACTTGTTTTTACTGTTCTTTGCAAACATCATCTTCCACACTATACATCTAATCCTTTGTTACAGCAAGCCGGTGAGATTGGCAACCTCACTGTTAAGTTGGGGCAAAGTACTTGGATTGTGTTGTGCAGGTTCCACGTTGGCGCCGGAATCCCTGGTGTTGCGCCGCACTACACTCCGTCACCAACAACCTTCAACGTGCTTCTTGGCTCCTACTGGTTCGATAACCTTGGTTTCTTTCTGGGGGAAAACTCGCTGCTGTACGCATCATACCTTCCTCTTGGGGTTCCCAACGGACGTGTGTTGTACCGTCACAAGCAACGTTTTTTCTGGCGCCGTTGCCGGGGAGATCAAGACACGCTGCAAGGGGAGTCTTCCACTTCCAATCTCTTTACTTTGTTTTTGTCTTGCTTTACTTTATTTTATTTACTGCTTTGTTTGCTTTCTTATCTCAAAATACAGAAAAATTAGTTACTTGCTTTACTTTATTTACTATCTTGTTTGCGTTCTCTATATCAAAAACACAAAAAATTATTTACTTGCATTTACTTTATTTAGTTTGCTTTATTTACTATTGCTAAAATGGGTACTCCTGAAAATACTAAGTTGTGTGATTTCACTAGCACAAATAATAATGATTTCCTATGCACACCTATTGCTCCACCTGCTACTACAGCAGAATTTTTTGAGATTAAACCTGCTTTACTGAATCTTGTTATGAGAGAGCAATTTTCTGGTGTCAGTTCTGATGATGCTGCTGCCCATCTTAATAATTTTGTTGAACTTTGTGAGATGCAAAAGTATAAGGATGTAGATGGCGACATTATAAAATTAATTTTTTTTCCTTTTCTTTAAGAGGAAGAGCTAAAGATTGGTTGCTATCTTTGCCTAAGAATAGTATTGATTCATGTACTAAATGTAAGGATGCTTTCATTGGTAGATATTATCCTCCTGCTAAAATTATATCTTTGAGAAGTAGCATAATGAATTTTAAACAATTGGATAATGAGCAAGTTGCCCAAGCATGGGAAAGAATGAAATCTTTGGTTAAAAATTGCCCAACCCATGGACTGACTACTTGGATGATCATCCAAACCTTCTATGCAGGATTAAATTTTTCTTCGCGGAACCTATTGGATTCAGCTACTGGAGGTACTTTTATGTCAATCACTCTAGGCGCCGCAACAAATCTTCTTGATGATATGATGATTAATTACTCTGAATGGCACACGGAAAGAGCTCCACAAGGTAAGAAGGTAAATTCTGTTGAAGAAACCTCCTCCTTGAGTGATAAGATTGATGCTATAATGTCTATGCTTGTGAATGGTAGATCTAATGTTGATCCTAATAATGTTCCGTTAGCTTCATTGGTTGCCCAAGAAGAACATGTTGATGTGAACTTCATTAAAAATAATAATTTCAACAACAATGCTTATCGGAATAATTCTAGTAACAACTATTGGCCATATCCTTCTCATAATAGTAATGGTTATGGTAATTCTTATGGAAATTCTTAAAACAATAATAGAAATGTACCCTCTGGCCTTGAAGCCATGCTTAAAGAATTTATTAGTACACAAACTGCTTTTAATAAATCTGTTGAAGAAAAGCTTGGTAAAATTGATATTCTTGCTTCTAAGGTTGATAGTCTTGCTGCTGATGTTGATCTTTTGAAATTGAAAGTTATGCCTAATGAAAATAAAGATATTAAGTCATTTGCTACAGCAAACGCCATCCAAGTTCGAATTAATGAGAATATTAGATTGATGGCCGAATTGCGTGCTAGGTGGGAAAGAGAAGAAAATGCTAAAGAGAATAATGTAGCTAAAGTTTGGACTATTACCACCACTAGTAATGATAATGCTTTACATGTTGCTACACCTCCTACTATCAATGGTAAAATAATTGGTGTTGGCAATGTTTCTACTCCTAATTCAAAGCGTGCAAAACTGCCTGAAACTGCTAAAACTGCTGAAACTGCTTGTGATAAAACTGCTGAAATTTTTCAAAATGTTGGGGACAATGATCCCATTGCTGTAGACCATAATGGTTTAGATTTTTATGATTGCCACATCTCTGAAGTTATAAAGTTCTTACAAAAACTTGCTAAAAGTCCCAATGCTAGTGCTATAAATTTTGCCTTTACAAAACATATTACAAATGCTCTCATAAAAGCTAGAGAAGATAAATTAAAACTTGAAACTTCTATTCCTAGGAAGTTAGAAGATGGTTGGGAGCCCATCATTAATATGATGGTCAATGATTTTGATTGTAATGCTTTATGTGATCTTGGTGCAAGTATTTCTGTTATGCCTAAGAAAATCTATAATATGCTTGACTTGCCACCATTGAAAAATTGTTATTTGGATGTTAATCTTGCTGATAATTCTACAAAGAAACCTTTGGGGAAGATTGATAATGTTCGCATTACGGTTAAAAATAACCTTGTCCCCGTTGATTTTGTTGTCTTGGATATTGAATGCAATGCATCTTGTCCCATTATATTGGGAAGACCTTTTCTTCGAACTGTTGGTGCTATTATTGATATGAAGGAAGGTAATATTAAATATCAATTTCCTCTCAAGAAAGGTATGGAACACTTCCCTAGAAAGAGAATGAAGTTACCTTTTGATTCTATTATTAGAACAAATTATGATGTTGATGCTTCATCTCTTGATAATACTTGATACACACTTTCTGCGCCTAGCTGAAAGGCGTTAATGAAAAGCGCTTATAGAAGACAACCCATTATTTTACTACAGCACTTTTGTTTTATATTTGAGTCTTGGAAGTTGTTACTACTGTAGAAACCTCTCCTTATCTTTATTTTATTGCACTGTTGTGTCAAGTAAAGTCTTTGATGGTAAAGTTCATACTAGATTTGGATTACTGCGCAGAAACAGTTTTCTTGCTGTCACGAAATTGAGTCGCCCGTCTGTAGGTAACTCAGAAAAATGTGCCAATTTACGTGTGTGATCCTCAGATATGTACGCAACTTTCATTCAATTTGAGCATTTTCATCTGAGCAAGTTTAGTGCCCCAGAAAAATTCGTCTTTACGTATCGTTCTGTTTTGACAGATTCTGCCTTTTATTTCGCATTGCCTCGTTTTGCTATGTTTGATGGATTTGTTTGTTCCATTAACTTTCAGTAGCTTTGTGCAATGTCCAGAAGTGTTAAGAATGATTATGTCACCTCTGAACATGTGAATTTTTTATTATGCACTAACCCTCTAATGAGTTTGTTTCGAGTTTGATGTGGAGGAAGTTTTCAAGGATCAAGAGAGGAGGATGATACAATATGATCAAGGAGAGTGAAAGCTCTAAGCTTGGGGATGTGATGTCTACGCCCCCTCCTTTTCCTGTAGACAGTGTTGGGCCTCCAAGAGCAGAGGTTTGTAGAACAGCAGTAAGTTTTCCTTAAGTGGATCACCCAAGGTTTATCGAACTCAGGAAGGAAGAGGTCAAAGATATCCCTCTCATGCAACCCTGCAACCACAAAGCAAGAAGTCTCTTATGTCCCCAACACACCTAATACACTTGTCAGATGTATAGGTGCACTAGTTCGGCGAAGAGATAGTGAAATACAGGTGGTATGAATGTATATGAGCAGTAGTAACGGCGCCAGAAAAGTGCTTGTTGGCGTGTAGTAAGTAAACATGCAGCAGAACAGTAAATAAACGGAGATTGCAGTATTTGGAAACAAGGCCTAGGGATTATACTTTCACTAGTGGACACTCTCAACATTGATCACATAACAGAATAAATAGATAGATGCTAGACTCTACACTCTCTTGTTGGATGATGAACACCACTAACTGTGTAGGATTACACGAACCCTCAATGCCGGAGTTAACAAGCTCCACAATATTCGATGTTCATATTTAAATAACCTTAGAGTGCATGACAGATCAACATAACCAAACCAAGTACTAACATAGCATGCACACTGGCACCTTCACGCTACGAAAGGAGGCATAGATCACATCAATACCATCATAGCAATAGTTAACTTCATAATCTACAAGAGATCACAATCATAGCCTACGCCAAGTACTACACGATGCACACACTCGTCACCATTACACCGTGCAGGAGGAATAAACTACTTTAATAACATCACTACGAGTAGCACACAGATATATTGTGATACAAAACACATTGCAATCATAAAGAGATATAAATAAGCACTTCACTATGCCACTCATAACGAGTGAATAAGTATTCCGTGAAATATAGCCTAAGAGACCCACACGGTGCACACACTCGTCACCTTTACACACGTGGGACAAGGAGTCTCCGGAGATCACATAAGTAAAATCCACTTGACTAGCATAATGACATCTAGATTACAAGCATCATCATATGAATCTCAATCATGTAAGGCAGCTAATGAGATTATTGTATTGAAGTACATAGGAGAGAGATTAACCACATAGCTACCGGTAGAGCCCCGAGCCTCGATGGAGAACTACTCCCTCCTCATGGGAGACAGCAGCGGTGATGAAGATGGCGGTGGTGTCGATGGAGAAGCCTTCCGGGGGCACTTCCCCGTCCCGGCGGCGTGCGGAACAGAGACTCCTGTCCCCCAGATCTTGGCTTCGCGATGGCGGTGGCTCTGGAAGGTTTCTCGTACCGTGGCTTTTCCGTATCGATGTTTTAGGTCAGGGACCTTTATATAGGCGAAGAGGCGGAGTCGGAAGGTCGACGAGGCGACGACACAGTAAGGTGGCGCGGCCAAGGCCTGGGCCGCGCCAGCCTATCATCTGGTGGGCCTGTGGCCTCCCTCTGGCGACTCTCGGGTGTTCTGGAAGCTTCGTCCAATTCTAAGACTCTGGGCGTTGATTTCGTCCAATTCCGAGAATATTTCCTTACTAGGATTTCTGAAATCAAAAACAGCAGAAAATAGGAACTGGCACTGCGGCATCTCGTCAATAGGTTAGTTCTGGAAAACGCATAAAAACGATATAAAGTGTGAACAAAACATGTAGGTATTGTCATAAAACAAGCATGGAACATAAGAAATTATCGATACGTCGGAGACGTATCAACATCCCCAAGCTTAGTTCCTACTCGTCCCGAGTAGGTAAACGATAACAAAGATAATTTCTGAAGTGACATGCTACCAACATAATCTTAATCATACTATTGTAAAGCATATGAGATGAATGCAGCGGTTCAAAGCAATGGTAAAGACAATGATTAAACAACTGAATCATATAGCAAAGACTTTTCATGAATAGTACTTTCAAGACAAGCATCAATAAGTCTTGCATAAGAGTTAACTCATAAAACAATAATTCAAAGTAAAGGCATTGAAGCAACACAAAGGAAGATTAAATTTCAGCGGTTGCTTTCAACTTGTAACATGTATATCTCATGGATAGTTGTCAATACAAAGCAATATAACAAGTGCAGTAAGCAAGCATGTAAGAATCAATGCACAGTTCACACAAGTGTTTGCTTCTTGAGGTGGAGAGAGATAGGTGAACTGACTCAACATAAAAGTAAAAGAAAGGTCCTTCAAAGAGGAAAGCATCGATTGCTATATTTGTGCTAGAGCTTTGGTTTTGAAACAAGAAACAATTTTGTCAACGGTAGTAATAAAGCATATGAGTTATGTAAATTATATCCTACAAGTTGCAAGCCTCATGCATAGTATACCAATAGTGCACGCACCTTGTCCTAATTAGCTTGGATTTACATGGATTATCATAGCATAGCACATGTTTCAACCAAGTGTCGCAAAGGGGTACCTCTATGCCACCTGTACAAAGGTCTAAGGAGAAAGCTCGCATTGGATTTCTCGCTTTTCGTTATTCTCAACTTAGACATCCATACCGGGACAACATAGACAACAGATAATGGACTCCTCTTTAATGCATAAGCATTCAACGACAGATAATATTCTCATAAGAGATTGAGGTTTGTTGTCCAAACTGAAACTTCCACCATGGATCATGGCTTTAGTTAGCGGCCCAATGTTCTTCTCTAACAATATGCATACTCAAACCATTTGATCATGATAAATCACTCTTACTTCAGACAAGACGAACATGCATAGCAACTCACATGATATTCAACAAAGAAATAGTTGATGGCATCCCCAGGAACATGGTTATCGCTCAACAAGCAACTTATAAGAGATAAGATGCATAAGTACATATTCAATACCACGATAGTTTTTTAAGCTATTTGTCCCACGAGCTATATATTGTAAAGGTGGAGAATGGAAATTTTAAAGGTAGCACTCAAGCAATTTACTTTGGAATGGCGGAGAAATACCATGTAGTAGGTAGGTATGGTGGACACAAATGGCATAGTGGTAGGTTCAAGGATTTTGGATGCATGAGAAGTATTCCTTCTCGATACAAGGTTTAGGCTAGCAAGGTTTATTTGAAACAAACACAAGGATGAAGCGGTGCAGCAAAACTCACATAAAAGACATATTGTAAACATTATAAGACTCTACACCGTCTTCCTTGTTGTTCAAACTCAATACTAGAAATTATCTAGACCTTAGAGAGATCAATTATGCAAACCAAATTTTAGCATGCTCTATGTATTTCTTCATTAATAGGTGCAAAGTATATGATGCAAGAGCTTAAACATGAGCACAACAATTGCCAAGTATCACATTATCCAAGACATTTTAGCAATTACTACATGTATCATTTTCCAATTCCAACCATATAACAATTTAACGAAGAAGAAACTTTCGCCATGAATACTATGAGTAAAGCCTAAGGACATATTTGTCCATATGCAACAGCGGAGCGTGTCTCTCTCCCACACAATGAATTCTAGGATCCATTTTATTCAAACAAAACAAAAACAAAAACAAAAACAAACAGACGCTCCAAGCAAAGTACATAAGATGTGATGGAATAAAAATATAGTTTCAGGGGAGGAACCTGATAATGTTGTCCATGAAGAAGGGGATGCCTTGGGCATCCCCAAGCCTAGACGCTTGAGTCTTCTTGATATATGCAGGGGTGAACCACCGGGGCATCCCCAAGCTTAGAGCTTTCACTCTCCTTGATCATATTGTATCATCCTTCTCTCTTGACCCTTGAAAACTTCCTCCACACCAAACTCGAAACAAACTCATTAGAGGGTTAGTGCATAACCAAAAATTTCACATGTTCAGAGGTGACACAATCATTCTTAACACTTCTGGATATTGCACAAAGCTACTGGAGGTTAATGGAACAAAGAAATCCATCCAACATAGCAAAACAGGCAAATGCGAAATAAAAGACAGAATCTGTCAAAACAGAACAGTCCGTAAAGACGAATTTCTTAGAGGCACCAGACTTGCTCAGATGAAAATTCTCAAATCGAATGAAAGTTGCGTACATATCTGAGGATCACTCACGTAAATTGGCATAATTTTCTGAGTTACCTACATAGAATTAGACCCAGATTCGTGACATCAAGGAATCTGTTTCTGCGCAGTAATCCAAATCTAGTATCAACTCTACTATCAAAGACTTTACTTGGCACAACAATGCAATAAAATAAAGATAAGGAGAGGTTGCTACAGTAGTAACAACTTCCAAGACACAAATATAAAACAAAGTACTGTAGCAAAATAAACACATGGGTTATCTCCCAAGAAGTGCTTTCTTTATAGCCATTAAGATGGGCTCAGCAGTTTTAATGATGCACTCGAAAGAAATAGTATTTGAAGCAAAAGAGAGCATCAAGAGGCAAATTCAAAACACATTTAAGTCTAACATGCTTCCTATGAAAAGGAATCTTGTAGATAAACAAATTCATGAAGCATAATGCAACAAGCATAGAAAGATAAAACAAGTGCAGCTTCAAGATTTTCAGCATATAGAGAGGTATTTTAGTAACATGAAAATTTTTACAACCATATTTTCCTCTCTCATAATAACTTTCAGTAACATCATGAACAAACTCAACAATATAACTATCAAGTAAAACATTCTTATCATGAGTCTCATGCATAAAATTATTACTACTCCCAACATAAGCATAGTCATTCTTATTAATTGTAGTGGGAGCAAATTCAACAATGTAGCTATCATTATTATTCTCATCAAGTGTAGGAGGCATATTGTAATCATAATCAAATTTATCCTCCATAGTAGGCGGCACCAAAAGGCTACTATCATTATAATCATCATAAATTGGAGGCAAAGTATCGTCAAAGTAAATTTCCTCCTCAATGCTTGGGGGACTAAAAAGATCATGCTCATCAAAACCAACTTCCCCAAGCTTAGAATTTTCCATAGTATTAGCAACAATAGTGTTCAAAACGTTCATATTAATAACATTCCCATTAGCATGCATATAAAGTTCCATGGGTTTTTTAATTCTCTCTTCAAACACATCATGTCCTAATTCAAGATAAAGTTCATAAAGATCTCTCATATTTTTGTTGTTTTCCATTATGCCTTACTAGTGTAAACAAGAAACAAAAAGATGCAATTGCAGGATCTAAAGGAAATAGCTTCGAGCACTCACAACGGTACCAGAAAAGTGTTTGGTTACCTGGGACCAGCGTGTAAGTGCCTTTTACCTTTCCTCCCCGGCAACGGCGGCAGAAAAAGTGCTTGATGTCTACGCCCCCTCCTTTTCCTGTAGACAGTGTTGGGCCTCCAAGAGCAGA
Source organism: Lolium rigidum (assembly GCF_022539505.1). NCBI lineage: Eukaryota > Viridiplantae > Streptophyta > Magnoliopsida > Poales > Poaceae > Lolium > Lolium rigidum. The sequence continues at coordinate 39,850,515 of NC_061509.1, forward strand.
GGTTTGTAGAACAGCAGCAAGTTTCCCTTAAGTGAATCACCCAAGGTTTATCAAACTCAGGGAGGAAGAGGTCAAAGATATCCCTCTCATGCAACCCTGCAACCACAAAGCAAGAAGTCTCTTGTGTAACCAACACACCTATTACAATTGTCAGATGTATAGGTGCACTAGTTCGGTGAAGAGATAGTGAAATACAGGTGGTATGAATGTATATGAGCAGTAGTAATGGCGCCAGAAAAGTGCTTGTTGGCGTGTAGTAAGTAAACATGCAGCAGAACAGTAAATAAACGGAGATTGCAGTATTTGGAAACAAGGCCTAGGGATTATACTTTCACTAGTGGACACTCTCAACATTGATCACATAACAGAATAAATAGATAGATGCTAGACTCTACACTCTCTTGTTGGATGATGAACACCACTAACTCGTGTAGGATTACACGAACCCTCAATGCCGGAGTTAACAAGCTCCACAATATTCGATGTTCATATTTAAATAACCTTAGAGTGCATGACAGATCAACATAACCAAACCAAGTACTAACATAGCATGCACACTCGTCACCTTCACGCTACGAAAGGAGGCATAGATCACATCAATACCATCATAGCAATAGTTAACTTCATAATCTACAAGAGATCACAATCATAGCCTACGCCAAGTACTACACGATGCACACACCGTCACCATTACACCGTGCAGGAGGAATAAACTACTTTAATAACATCACTAGAGTAGCACACAGATATATTGTGATACAAAACACATTGCAATCATAAAGAGATATAAATAAGCACTTCACTATGCCACTCATAACAGTGAATAAGTATTCTGTGAAATATAGCCTAAGAGACCCACACGGTGCACACACTGTCACCTTTACACACGTGGGACAAGGATTCTCCGGAGATCACATAAGTAAAATCCACTTGACTAGCATAATGACATCTAGATTACAAGCATCATCATATGAATCTCAATCATGTAAGGCAGCTCATGAGATTATTGTATTGAAGTACATAGGAGAGAGATTAACCACATAGCTACCGGTACAGCCCCGAGCCTCGATGGAGAACTACTCCCTCCTCATGGGAGACAGACAGCGGTGATGAAGATGGTGGTGGTGTCGATGGAGAAGCCTTCCGGGGCACTTCCCCGTCCCGGCGGCGTGCCGGAACGGAGACTCCTGTCCCCAGATCTTGGCTTCGCGATGGCGGCGGCTCTGGAAGGTTTCTCGTACCGTGGCTTTTCCGTATCGATGTTTTAGGTCAGGGACCTTTATATAGGCGAAGAGGCGGAGTCGGAAGGTCGACGAGGCGACGACACAGTAAGGCGGCGCAGCCAAGGCCTGGGCCGCGCCAGCCTATCATCTGGTGGGCCTGTGGCCCCCCTCTGGCGACTCTCGGGTGTTCTGGAAGCTTCGTCCAATTCTAAGACTCTGGGCGTTGATTTCGTCCAATTCCGAGAATATTTCCTTACTAGGATTTCTGAAACCAAAAACAGCAGAAAACAAAGAATCGGCACTCGCGGCATCTCGTCAATATGTTAGTTCCGGAAAACGCATAAAAACGATATAAAGTGTGAACAAAACATGTAGGTATTGTCATAAAACAAGCATGGAACATAAGAAATTATCGATACGTCGGAGACGTATCAGGATGCCCCCGTGGTTCATCCCTGCATATTTCAAGAAGACTCAAGCATCTAAGCTTGGGGATGCCCAAGGCATCCCCTTCTTCATCGACAACATTATCAGGTCACCTCTAGTGAAACTATATTTTTATTCCGTCACATCTTATGTGCTTTACTTGGTGCGTCTGTTTATTTTTATTTTTGTTTTGTTTGAATAAAATTGGATCCTAGCATTCATTGTGTGGGAGAGAGACACGCTCCACTGTTGCATATGAACACATATGTTCTTAGCTTTATTCTTAATGTTCATGGCGAAGGTTGAAACTACTTCGTTAATTGTTACATGGTTGGAAACAAAAAATGCTACATGTGGTAATTGGTATAATATCTTGAATAATTTGATACTTGGCAATTGTTGTGCTCATGTTTAAGCTCTTGCATCATATACTTTGCACCTATTAGTGAAGAAATACTGTAGAGCTTGTTAAAATTTGGTTTGCATGATTGGTCTCTCTAAGTCTAGATATTTTCTGGTGAGGGTTTGAACAACAAGGAAGACAGTGTAGAGTCTTATAATGCTTGCAATATGTTCTTATGTAAGTTTTGCTGTACCGGTTCATACTTGTGTTTGCTTCAAACAACCTTGCTAGCCTAAGCCTTGTATTGAGAGGGATTACTTCTCGTGCATCCAAAATCCTTGAGCCAAAAACTATGCCATTTGTGTCCACCATACCTACCTACTACATGGTATTTCTCCGCCATTCCAAAGTAAATTGCTTGAGTGCTACCTTTAAAATTCCATTCTTTGTCTTTGCAATATATAGCTCATGGGAAAGAAATAGCTTAAAAACTATTGTGGTATTGAATATGTACTTATGTGTCTTATCTCTTATAAGTTGCTTGTTGAGCGATAACCATGTTCCTGGGGATGCCATCAACTACTTCTTTGTTGAATATCATGTGAGTTGCTATGCATGTTCGTCTTGTCTGAAGTAAGGGTGATTTATCATGATCAAATGGTTTGAGTATGCATATTGTTAGAGAAGAACATTGGGCCGCTAACTAAAGCCATGATCCATGGTGGAAGCTTCAGTTTGGACAACAAACCTCAATCTCTTATGAGAATATTACCTGTTGTTGAATGCTTATGCATTAAAGAGGAGTCCATTATCTGTTGTCTATGTTGTCCCGGTATGGATGTCTAAGTTGAGAATAATCAAAAGCAAGAACTCCAATGGGAACTTTCTCCTTAGACCTTTGTACAGGCGGCATAGAGGTACCCCTTTGTGACACTTGGTTAAAACATATGTTATGCAATGATAATCCATGTAAATCCAAGCTAATTAGGACAAGGTGCGGGCACTATTGGTAATCTATGCATGAGGCTTGCAACTTATAGGATATAATATACATAACACATATGCTTTATTACTACCGTTGACAAAATTGTTTCTTGTTTTCAAAATAAAAGCTCTAGCATAAATATAGCAATCCATGCTTCCCTCTGCGAAGGGCCATTCTTTTACTTTTATGTTGAGTCAGTTTACCTACTTCTTTCTATCTTAGAAGCAAACACTTGTGTCAACTGTGTGCATTGACTCTTACATGTTTACCTATTGCACTTGTTATATTACTTTGTGTTGACAATTATCCATGAGATATACATGTTACAAGTTGAAAGCAACTGCTGAAACTTATATCTTCCTTTGTGTTGCTTCAATGCCTTTACTTCGAATTTATTGCTTTATGAGTTAACTCTTATGTAAGACTTATTGATGCTTGTCTTGAAAGTACTATTCATGAAAAGTCTTTGCTATATGATTCAGTTGTTTACTCATTGTCTTTACCATTGCTTCGAATCGCTGCATTCATTACATGTGCTTACAATAGTATTGATCAAGATTATGATAGCATGTCACTTCAGAAATTATCTTTGTTATCGTTTACCTACTCGAGGACGAGTAGGAACTAAGCTTGGGGATTCTTGATACGTCTCAAACATATCTATAATTTCTTATGTTCCATGCTACTTTTATGATGATACTCACATGTTTTATACACACTTTATGTCATATTTATGCATTTTCCGGCACTAACCTATTAACGATCTGCCGAAGAGCCAGTTGCTGTTTTCTGCTGTTTTTGGTTTCAGAAATCCTAGTAAGGAAATATTCTTGGAATTGGACGAAATCAATGACCAGGGTCTTATTTTTCCACGAAGCTTCCAGAAGACCGAAAGGATCGCGAAGTGGGGCCACGAGGCGCCGCCACCCCAGGGCCGCGCGGCCAAGGATGGGGTCGCGCCGCCCTGTTGTGTGGGCCCCTCGTGACGCCCCTAAACCTACCCTTCCGCCTACTTAAAGCCTTCGTCGCGAAAACCCCAGTACCGAGAGCCACGATACGGAAAACCTTCCAGAGACGCCGCCGCCGCCAATCCCATCTCGGGGGATTCAGGAGATCGCCTCCGGCACCCTGCCGGTGAGGGGAATCATCTCCCGGAGGGCTCTTCATCGCCATGATCGCCTCCGGATTGATGTGTGAGTAGTTCACCCCTGGACTATGGGTCCATAGCAGTAGCTAGATGGTTGTCTTCTCCTCATTGTGCTATCATTGTTGGATCTTGTGAGCTGCCTAACATGATCAAGATCATCTATCTGTAATGCTACATGTTGTGTTTGTTGGGATCCGATGAATATGGAATACTATGTTATGTTGATTATCAATCTATCATATATGTGTTGTTTATGATCTTGCATGCTCTCCGTTGCTAGTAGAGGCTCTGGCCAAGTTGGTACTTGTAACTCCAAGAGGGAGTATTTATGCTCGATAGTGGGTTCATGCCTCCATTAAATTTGGGACAGTGACAGAAAGTTCTAAGGTTGTGGATGTGCTGTTGCCACTAGGGATAAAACATCAATGCTTTGTCTAAGGATATTTGTGTTGATTACATTACGCACCATACTTAATGCAATTGTCCGTTGTTTGCAACTTAATACTGGAAGGGGTTCGGATGATAACCTGAAGGTGGACTTTTTAGGCATAGATGCATGCTGGATAGCGGTCTATGTACTTTGTCGTAATGCCCGATTGAATTTCACACTACTCATCATAATATGTATGTGCATTGTCATGCCCTCTCTATTTGTCAATTGCAACTGTAATTTGTTCACCCAACATGCTATTTCTTATTGGAGAGACACCACTAGTGAACTGTGGACCCCGGTCCATTCTTTTACATCGAATACAATCTACTGCAATACTTGTTTTTACTGTTCTTTGCAAACATCATCTTCCACACTATACATCTAATCCTTTGTTACAGCAAGCCGGTGAGATTGACAACCTCACTGTTAAGTTGGGGCAAAGTACTTGGATTGTGTTGTGCAGGTTCCATGTTGGCACCGGAATCCCTGGTGTTGCGCCGCACTAAACTCCGTCACCAACAATCTTCAACGTGCTTCTTGGCTCCTACTGGTTCGATAACCTTGGTTTCTTTCTGAGGGAAAACTCGCTGCTGTACGCATCATACCTTCCTCTTGGGGTTCCCAACGGACGTGTGATGTACCGTCACAAGCAGGCAGCAGCAGTCGAAGGAATATATTTCCCCCTAGAAAGGGAGGAAGCGGTCGATACTTGGGCCGCGCACTAGTAGGAAAAGCCTCATCAGTGGCGCACCAAAAATGGATTCTGTGGCGCATGGGAGGTGCGCCACAGAAACTTCGCCACAAAAATAAGGTTTCTGTGGCGCACCTGCCCATGCGCCACAGAATTAACGTTTCTGTGGCGCACGTTTTCTTAGGTGCGCCACAGAAAAGCGTGCGCCACAGAATTGGTTTTCGATGCGCCACGGAATTTGCGTGTATTATACACGATTTTGTGCTGCCTGCTATACACATGCAGTTTATAGACAGCAATATACGGATATACGAGGTTATATACAAGCAACATTCAGATATAATATAAATATCATGTACATTGCACAGATATAACATAGACATCATCATCACATTACTTAGAGCCCGATCGAGATACATATATAGTGGAAAGTGTCAAATGTTTTGCATACAACTCATAATTCATACAAAATTCACAATTTCGAGATACAAAGTAGTCTTCATCCGGTTCCTCCTTTGCTCCCTCATCTCTACCCACCAGGCTCGCTTGCATCGGGGTCCTTCATCTAGTTCCTACTATGATGAAAATGGAAGAAAGTGAGACCAACAAGTCCGATGCACAAGAGAAATGGAATAAATGCCTCATACATTGTTGGTCAACACAAATACTAACATTCAGGGACGGTGTAAGTGAGACCAAGTCCGATGCTCAAGAGATTGATATTTGTGCTATCTTACCAGGCTCACTTACGCCGCCCCGAGTGTACGAGTGACCAAACATTTTAATCATCGGCATTTTGAAAATCTCAAAGCAAATGGAATGACAAAATGGAATAAGTGCCTCATACATTGTTGGTCAACACAAATACTATGGTCGAAACCATAGTTGCAGTATACACCGCAAGTGTACTTTGCGGAAGGGCCCCTTTCTCCGGCCGCCGTTCCGTGAACGGGTGCTTGACGACACAACGACACCGATCCGCCTCTCCGGCGCAGAACCACGGCAGTCCCTCGCCGTCCGGCTGAACGAGTCCTTGATGCAAAGACCGTGCCGGCCTGCCCGAGCATTATGCCGGGCCGTGTTGCCGCGCTTCAGGCCGTGTGTCTCGCGCCCTGCACTGTTCGCCTTCTTGCCCGGTGAACCAATAGACTGATCGTTGGAATAAGGAAACCGATGACGGCCGGTCGCAAGATTAAATTGCGATCAGCCGTCATCGGCTTCCTTATTCCAACGATTAGTCTATTCGTTCACCGGGCAAAAAGGCGAAGAGTGCAGGGCGCCTGAGACACGGCCTGAAGCACGACAACAGGGGTCGGTATGATGCTAGGGAGGCTGACACCGTCTTTGCATTAAGGACTCGTTCACGTACTGGACGGCGAGAGAAGAAAAGTGGTGATGCACCCGAGAGGCAGGTCGGCGTTGTTGTCTCGTCAAAGACTCGTTCACGGAACGGCTGCCGGGGAAAGGGGGGCCCGTCTACAAAGTATATTGCGGCGTATAGGTGACCAAACATTCTAATCATCGGCACTAAAATGGAAGAAAGAGCCAAGTGTCATCTCAACTAGATATCATATGCCTCATACTTTGTTGGTCGAAAGAAATATTAACATTCAGGGATGGGGTCAGCGAGGCCAGGTAGGATGCACAAGATATTGATATTTGTGCCATCACACCAGGCTCACTTGCTCCACCCCCGAGTGTACGAGTGATCGACCAACCATCTAATCATCGGCAAGTACAAAAACACCAACAAACCAAGCAACCATGGTGACATAAGTCAAGATGCTCAAACACACATAGCATGCATGGAGTAGATGCTCCAAAGGGATTATTCATCACTTGGTATATAGACCAAGTGATGCTGGCAAAAGAGAGGCCAATCAAGAACCAAGAAATCCAATGAATCGATAGATATGCCTAAACAAGCAACAACACATAGCATATCCCAGCTAACCGGATGAGACAAGTCTTGGTAGCCAACTCGAATCACCTAGCACCACCTAGCCTTTTAAAACCATCAGAAACAGTCCTTTTTCTTCAAAGGATACCACAGTGGCATTCATTTACATGATCCCCTACTGTGGATATCTCTATTTTTCATCAAAGCAAACAAGAAAAGGATACCACAGTGGCATTCATTTACATGATTCCCTAATGTGAATATCTCTATTTTAGTATACCATCATAAGCATTCCATTTAAATCACACATTTTAGCATTCCATATAAGCATAGTAGCATACCATAAGCTCACAAGAATCCATCAAGTAAATCTTCACAAGGATACCACAGTAGCATAGTAGCATACCATAAGCTCACAAGAATCCATCATTTTCTTCACAAGGATACCACAGTAGCATACCATAGTAGCATTTCATGCATTTAAATGAACCAAGTAGCATCAAAACCAACCAAATGTCCAACTAGCAAGCAATACCAAGTGAGCAAGTCTTCATTACCTTGTACATGTTCAGACATGGATTTATTTCCAACAAAGGATGGAAATCAAATTAACATCATTGAATTAAATTGAATCATTACCATCACATGGTTCATCAATAACAAGTGGCAGTAAACCTCCACAAACAACAGGTACATATGATCCAGTAAGCCACACGGGCATAGCAAGTGATATAAGTTGACAATAACCAACACCAATATGTAGTAGCAAGCATAGAAGTGTCACCGATATAGAACACTCCAATAAGCATCACTAGCTCATCGGTTAATGGTAAGCAAGTACGGAGAGGCATAGACAATTTCTATTGCTTAAGACAAGCAACAACAAGGATTAGCAAGCATAACAATATACTAACCACTAGCAATCCAGGCTCCAAATGGAACCTTTGGAGCAGATATATATAGAGCCAATATAGCATGTCACTCCAAATGAAACTATCCATATGCGAGGCAACAAAGTAATTTATTCAGATACTGCACATGAGCAAGCATCACCGAATCAAAGAAACTAGCAGACAATGCATCCAGAGCAACAACATCAATGCATCCAGAGCAACATCAATGCATCCGGAGCAGCAGCAAGCACAACCTAGAAGCACGAGCATTTCGTCGAGCACTTTGTGCTCGCGCGGGAGAGGAAGAGGGAGGGGAGGGGAGAGAGTTCACCGACGACAGGGGTGGAGGAGGAGGTTGACGAGGACGGCAGCGGTGGAGGAGGAGGAGGACGCGGCGGCTCCTCCACCTTCACGCGATGGCGGCCCCTCCTCGCGGCGGCCCCTCCTCACCGTAGCGGCAGCTTGTGCTGCAGGTGGCGGGGATGGGAGGACCGTGGCGGCATGCGGCCCTCGCGGAGGAAGGCGGCGGCGACGGCGATGACGACGACCATGGCGGCGCGCGGCGGATCGGAGGAGAGGGGAGAGGGGAGGGGAGAGGGGAGAGGGAGAGGGGAGAGGGGAGAGGGGAGAGGGGAGAGGGGAGAAGGGAGAGGTGAACAGGTGGGGGAGGGCACGGGCGAGATGATATAAGTTACCTTAATTCTGTGGCGCACCCGAGCAAGTGCGCCACAGAATCAACTACTTCTGTGCCGCACCGAAGCACGTGTGCCACAGAAAGAGTTATTTCTGTGGCGCAGCACGCCATGTGCGCCACAGAAATACCTACACTAATAATTGGTGGTGGCAGGATGTGGGCCCCATACAATCTTCGTGGCGCAATGTTCAGCAGTGCGCCACAAAATTAAGCTATTTCTGTGGCGCACCTAGCATGGTGCGCCACAAAATAACATTATGTGGCGCATTTTCAGTGGTGCGCCACAGAACTAAGCTCTGCCTATAAAGGTTTTCCTACTAGTGGTGGGGGCTGCGGTAGGAGCCGAAGCTTCGGAAGCTGCGACGTCCGGCAGAGCGGCGCCAGTCTTGGCCTTCTTAGGCGGAGGCTCGCTGAAACCTTCGTCACTACGAAAAGGAATAGTTTTCAAAGGTTATAAAGGAAATGCGGAGAGCAAAATACGAATTCTAAGAGAAGGCACTTACAGCTCAAAGAAATCATCTTCATCGGCAAAGCCGCCGGTTGATCTCTTCGCAGGCGAAGCTTGGGCCTCCTCCACAGCTGCATCAACAAAGGCATCATGATCAGCGTCATCATCACGCACTGATCCCACTGTGTCGCAAGTATCGTTGGCTGGGGGAAGAGGATCGATGAAGATAGCTTCGGAATCCATCGGATCATCGTGGTCACCCTTTGGGCTCATGTTTTCAATAGTACGAAATTCGGCAGGGGCTGAGGAACCTCTTCCTTCGGAAGCGTCATTCGAAAGATCGCCCAAGTTCTCAGGAGCTAGGAGTGTCTACCGAGGGAAAAGAAGAACAAGTAAAAACGATGGTAATCATATTGATCAAGAAGAACAGAGTAATGAGAGTGTGAGAAGGAAAATTTACCTCCATCAATGGATGATCGGCGTCAAGAGGTGGATAAGAAGATATCAACGGGATTGAGTCTTCCTGGCTAAGGAGAGTAAGGCGCCGAACTTCTTCAAACAGCTCCTTTTCCGATAGTTCGGCAACGTTTATCCTGGTCTCATCCTTCGGACCCGAATATAACCACATCGGATGAACCCTGGCCATGACTGGCTGAACACGATGTTTTAAGAACACGGCAGCTACCTCCGTGCCGATCATGGTCTGGCCATCGGCTTCTTTGATCCGAAGAAATTTGGCAAATAATTCATCGGCTGCTGTCCTTTCGTCGGGAGAAAGTATGTTCTTCCAAGAATGCTTAGGTTTGGCTTCGAGAACGTCGGCAAAGCGGGGAAGATGGGACTCGGTTGTTGAGGAATCCTTAACATAGAACCATTTCAGTCTCCATCCTTGCACATATTCTCTCATTGGAAAGCTGAAATAGTTGACTTCTGAACGGACAACGAACCCCACTCCTCCGATGACAAAGGGCCCATTACTACTGCTGTATCTCTTTACGAAGAAGATTTTCTTCCACAACCCAAAATGAGGCTCGATGCCCAAAAATGCTTCGCAGAGGGTGATGAACATAACAACGTGAAGGATTGAGTTGGGGGTAAGTTGCCACAGTTGGATTTCGTAGGTTCGCAGAAGGTGATGGAGGAAATCGTGGGCAGGAAGCGAGAGACCCCGATACAAGAACGACAAGAACATCACGGTAAAACCAGCAGGAGGATTGGGCCGAGAGATCGCACCTGGGAGAATCATGTTCCCCACGTCGGAAGAAACTAGGCCAAGGTTCCGGGCCCTCTTTTCATCACGCTTCGTGATAGAGGACGCTAGCCAATCTCCTGGATTGGCCACAGCTGCAGAGCTTGGCGGTGCTGGTGGCGCCGGAGCTGGGAGAGGAGCATCTGGCGTACTTCTCTTCGTAAGATTCGAGGAGGTCCTGGCGGCGGCGCCGCCGCTCGCGGAACTGGCAGCGGCAGCAAGGTTCTTCTTCTTCACCATCGTTGGATCTGGAGAAGATCTAGAAACGGTGGTGGCGGCGCTGCGGTTTTGAGAGCAGAAGGTGGAAGAAGGAAAGGAGGATGTTACGACGATGTGAGAGAATACTAAGGATTTTACTCTCAAAACTTTTTAAGTAGGGGAAAACTTGAGGAGCGCGTGGGCACGTGTCGTTGCTTCCAGTTCTTTAAGAGGACCCTCTCTTCATCGTTGATCATCGAAATCGAGGAGGAGCCTTGGTAACCGTACGAGAAAGGCATATATTACTTAAAAATAGAGCTAGGCAGAAGTAGGATGGTCCCAATGGGTCGTATCTTGTCAGTTAGATAATGTCATCGGTGGCGTCATGAAGATCGTCGGAAGCAGTCGAAGGAAAATGAAAAAACATCGGATGATGGACTTGAGTCTACATACGGATTGCGAGCATCCGCACCTAGAATCGGGGGCTACTCCCATCGGGAGCACTGAACGCGCACCCGATAAAACGAGGACTCAAAGATATTCCTGTGAAGAAACATTTGAAGAAAAGGATGGAATGCTCAGCTCGAGTCTACACCCGGTTGCAAGCGCCCCTGTCCAGACTCGGGGGCTACTCCCATCGGGAGCACTGGACGCGCACCCGATATAACTTTTTTACACTCCAGGATCATGCCCGGGGACTTGGTTCTGTGTAGGGTGACGTTGTTTTGCCATCAGCAGTTAACCAGCAAAAGTTGGGCACGTTACTCATTATCCCTTACGCGTTGAAAACTTATTGAAGAATACGAGCCCCAATGCAAATGTATCGAATGATCCACGAAGACTTGCAGAAGACCTTCGGCAGAGTGGAAACGTTCGAGTGGTACAACTTGAGTCTACGCACGGATTGCAAGTATTCGTACCTAGACTCGGGGGCTACTCCCATCGGGAGCGCTGGAAGCGCACCCGATAGAAGAAGATGATGCTTATACAAGATGGACAAGAACAATCAAAGAGAAGAACATTAGGTGGAGGCATGCTTTAGTCTCTACCCGAACTGTCTTCGGCTAGACACTCGGGGACTACTGACGTGGGCATTACCCTTCGGGTAACCGACATTGTTGTAAGAGCAAAATCTAAACCCCGAGTTTTGTGTGTTTGATGACAACACTTTGAGTAATTTCACCGTGTGCCTTGAGTATCATTGTTAGATTTGCAAGTGCACGGTGACCTCGCTGGACACGTCAAGATTGGAAGACTGAAGCGTAGTTTATAGGTTTTCTGGTTTTGCGTGTGTATCGCGAGGTGACATGGCTGGAGAGAAAAAGGGGAGAAAACCAGTTTTAGCCAGGCCGGTACTACCGGTACCAGTAGCGGTAGTACCGCTACCCCTACTGGTACCGCTCCACGGTACCGCTCTAAGTTCTGCGCTGGAATTGTCCCACAGTACGATGTGCGGTACCTTTGCGGTACCTGGAGCGGTAGTACCGCTCACGGTACCGCTCAGGTACCGTAACTCGTTACGGCAGTACCACTGTGGTACCGCTTTGAGTCCAGTAAGGTTTGGACCCCATTGCGGTACCTCGAGCAGTACCACGAGCGGTAGTACCGCTCTGCGTCCACGTGGACCAGATCTGTAGAATTCGAACTAAGAGCGGTAGTACCGCTTGCACCAAGCGGTAGTACCGCTTAGGCAAAAACTGGACATAACGGTTGGATTTGGAGGAGCCTATTTAAGGGCTCCTTCTTCCCCAACCCGATTTTATCTCTTCCCTCTCTCTCTCCTCCATTGTTGCTGAGCTTAATCCTTGAGGATCTCCCCAACCATCCAATCAATCTTTCCCAAACTTTGAGGAGTGGTGGAGGAGACCCCGATCTATAGTTCTACCAAGAGAGATTTCACCAATACTAGCTATTCCTTAGTGGATCTTGGTGGTAGGGTTCCTATGGTGGAGCATTGGAGATGTGCAGCTATGGAGGCTAGCTTGGTGATGTACTAGCTCCATAGGGTGTTGGGAGCATCCTTGTGTGTGGAGCTCGCCCCAACCTTGTGAAGGAATCACCGCCTCGACCGGTGCCTTAGTGGAAGAGGGAGAGCACCTTCGTGGAGCTCTCTCGAGGAAGAAGGTGAGGCCTTCTTTCGTGGTGTGGCCGTCTAGTCTCTTGTGTGAGACTAGCACCTCCTCAACGCAGACGTACTTCCTATTGTGGAAGGAACTGCGGGAAACAAACCTCGCCTCGTCTCCGCGCCCCCGGTTGTTTCGCTCCTTACTCTTACTATGTTGTTGATTCCTTGCTTGTTGCACTTGTCCTAGCATCATTGTAGGATCACCGCTATCGCCAAAGTTATCACCTTTACCTTCTGTTGCACTAAAATTTGAAAAAGATTAAAACTTGCCGTAGCGCCATTCACCCCCCCCTCTTGTTCGCTACGATCCATTCAAGTGGTATCAGAGCAAGGTTTTCTTGCTCGGGCTTTACCGTCTAAGAAATGGCCGAACAAGAGACGGTTGTGAATGGGTCACCTTCCCTTGTGCCACCCGCTCCATCATCTCCCGTTGACACCACAACGGCTACGTTGGATGACCTCAAGAAATTGGAGTCATCCATCGTTAACCAAATGAAGGCGATGATGATGGAGTTGGTTGCTCAAAAACCAAACCCTATCGTTGATCCTAAAGCAAGTGCCGAGAAACCCCCACCAAAAGCTAACCCCTTTCCTCTTGTTGACTTTGCCGCGCAAACGACAAATGATCCACAAAAGGAAGGGCTTGCAGAGACCGGCACTTCAACAAAGGGGAAGGATGAGACACCGGTTGCGGAACGTCTAGGGGGTAATCATGCGGTGCCACCACCAAATGATTACACCATAAACGTTCCAATACCTATGCCACACATCTTGTCCCATGGTTCACCACCGTTACTTGAGTCAAATAACTTTGAAAATTGGCAAATCTTAATGCGTTCACATGTGCGTAGCGCATCTACCGAGCTTTGGCGTATCATCGAGGAGGGCTACTCACCACGAGATCCAAAGAGCTTGACAAGGAGAGATGTGGTGGATGATCAACTCAACGCCACCGCCATCAACATGATTCACATGGCGATCACGCCCAAGGACCGCGCTCATATCCGCTCGCTCAAGACCGCCAAGGAAGCATGGGATAAACTTGAGAAGCTCTTCCTCGGAAATGCGAGCATCCAAAGCTCTCGTTTTGATGAAGTGAACAACATGGCCGACAACTTCGTCATGATTGAAGGAGAGTCCCCCGAAGAAATGTATCGGCGCCTCATCGCTCTTGCCGTACAAATGCAAGATCTTGGAGCAACGTTTGTGGATGACCATTCGATCAAGCGCAAGTTCTACAACGCTCTTCTCCGTTACGAGGAAGTGAAGTTGACGGCCATCCGCTGTAACATCCCAAATTTTCAAACAAAGAAGAAAATGGATTTCCTTTTTCCAAAAATTGGAGCCAACAAAAACTTTGATTCAATTGAGTTTGGTGCATAGTGCTCCTACACAATTGTTGTGAATTTTGCTAAGATGCTTGTGTGAAGTATTTTGAAATGTTTTCTAAACCCTAACCCTACCCTTCTCAAAACCAAGAGGAACTTTTAGAAAGAAAACAAAATAAAATGTGAGGCATATGTGGGCAAATGGCTAATTCTCCAATAATTGACCTATGCCCTATTTACCTTACCCAAATGGTTGGAAACCAAGAGTAAACCTAACCAACCTCATTTGAACCCAAAACCATGATCCTTTGGATCAAGGATAATTAAAGAAAAAGATTTGGGAAATTACAAAAACCCTCACATATGGCTTATGGCCATTTTTGAAAATCTTTAACCTAGGCCATGTAAATTTGTGCCAATGGTTTGGAAACTCTTTTAAACTCAAAAGGATCCTTTTTGCATCAAAGAAACCAAAATCAAATCCAAGAAAATAAAAAACCTAGTTATATGTGATAATGGTCACATGTGACATTTTTAATATCTTACCCACTTTGAGCCCTTTTATTAAGAGATTTTCAAACCAAACCCTGCCAACTCTTTGCTCCTCATCCAAGACCTCATCAAGGTGAACAACTTTGGTGTTGGCCACTTTGACCAGATCTTTGACCATTGCTTAGTACAAGGGTGCCAAGTGGCATCATTGAAACAGATTCTAGATTCCCTCCACTTTTCGAAATTTCACAAACCCACTCCAAATTTCAAACCAAGACCACCAATGAGTGCCAAAACTTATTTAGAACCCATCCATGCAGAAATTTGGCCAAAATTCAAACCCAAGTGAGACCATTGCATGTGATCTTTTTGTTACCTAGAGTAAAAACTAGAGTACAAACACTATTCCAACCACTATTGCCTACCTCACTCTCTCTCTCTTTGAGCTCATCTATAGTGTCTTGTACTCCTAACAACTCCCTCTTGACCTCACCTAGTGTGCATGGTCACCTCACATCAACACCATGCCCCAAAACTATGTCATGTGTCACATACACTTTGACAAATAATATTGGTGCACCCTCTACCCCTCTCCAACTATGCTAACCATGTCAAACCCTCTTGCCTCACCTCACACCATCATGACATGACCTAAGAGACCAATAAAAAGTACACCATCAATTCTATGCCATGCCATGCCACTCCAAATGACATCACCATGCCAACCCTTGTCCTTCTCCTTCTCTGGTCACCCTCCCCTTGTCAAGTTGACTCACCACACTCCCATGAACACCACTCTGCAGGATTTGACCCAAGAATAGCCTTGCAAGGACCCTTGCCAACCCATGCCATTCACATGATCACCACCATGCACCCACTTGCCCTGGCCTTTTTCCCTCTCTCTCACCTTGTCACACACCTCACCCTGGACCCTAGACACCTGCCAGACATGGTCCTTGGTGGAGGAGAGCAAGGAATCGACCACCACACTCATGCCATGCCACTTGATCACCCACCCGTGGCCACCCTTGTCTCCCTACGTGCACGCTGCAACCCAACTGCTCCCACTGCGCCACCACACTCCTCTCACTTCAGAACACCTCCTAGACACGATCGTTGACCTGCCCACGCACCAAGTGGACACCACGACGCGACGCCCTCAAAGGACACCGACGTCGGCCTCGTCCTCGTGTGCACTGCACACGACGTCTGCAGGCCAGCCACTGTGCACGCGTCCTCCTCTACCCCTACCTCTCCGCTGACGCCATCGCCCTGACCGGAAAGCTCTGCACATGACGCGCCCGGCGACATGGCCACCATGCCGGCCATGCCGCGCCTCCCTCCCCTGGAGCCTATAAAAGTAGCGCCACTCGCCCTGGTTAGCACCACACCACCTAGCAGCCTTCTCCTCTCACCCCTAGCACCTCCCTCTCGCCCTCCTCGCAGCTCACCGACGCCAACAAGCTCGCCGGCGGCCACACCAAAAACCCCCCAAATTTTCATCACCATAGCCCTCGAGCCCTACACCAAAGTTTAAGCCCTCGAAAAGCCCTTTCCAACGCACCTAACCCCGCCGCAATCCGAGCTCCGAGGTGAGAGCTATGGCCCCCGCAAGCTCACTGCGTCGGGAGGAAGATGACGGCCTAGCGCCGTCGGATCGTCATCCGACGATCTGCGCGCTCCGCGCGTGCCCGACGTGCATGCGCCATGCATGCGTGGCCCAGGCAGCAGCTGGGCCGGCCCACTTCGTTTCCCGCCCCCGTTTGAATTTGAATTCCCTTTTAATGTTTTTCCTTTAAGTTGCTTACTGGTACCTTGCTAGATTTCAAATATCTCCAGATCTACTTGGCCATTTTTAGTGAATTTCATATGGTTGGAAAGCCTGTGAAATTATCAATCCAACCCCACTGGTTTCAACCCTAGATCTCGTGTAGAATTAAAGTAGCAAAAATAACAAGACAGGGCCTTTTAAGATTTCAAACAATTGTTAAAAATCAACCATAAATGATTTTGAGGTGATTCCACCTCCCATAATTCAAATTTCACCAACTCTAATTGTTGATGAAAAAATATCACATGGTTACTTTGTATGATCATGGGCTGGATTCAAAAATTGGCTATGTAGTCAATACTAGCCCATTTAAATCAATTCCAAATGTAGGTTTTCAAATCTATGAGGTGTAGCACCTCGTTTAAATCATCTTCCCAAGTAGTATGAAGCAATGTGATGACCCTTGTTGCTTGGTCTCATACTTTCTCACTTGTGGATATTAAATCAAATGGAATTTAAATTGCATGAGGTATAGCACCTCATTTAAATCATGTTTCTCAAATAATAAGTGTGAAGTGTTGACCTTGGTCAACATGTGATCATACCTTGTTATTTGAGGAGATTAAATCTTAAGAAGATTCAATGAGAAGAAATTATTTCTCCCTAAAAACTAAATAGAAACCCTAATCTCTGTTTCACAAAGAGGAACTTGTTTCCAAACCCTAAAAGAGAAACCCTAGTCTAATGTTGAGTAAGGATTAGGATGATGCTAGATCATCTTGTGTGAGCCATCAAGGCTAATTAGTCTACTTAAGTGTTGTTTGGTGATTGTATCCTCGTATTCATTTATAGACGCTAGTACCGGAGACTATCAGGAGGAGGAGGTCTTCTACCAAGAGGAAGAAGAAGAGAACTTTGATCACTACCCAAATCTAGGCAAGCTAATATTCTTGCCAGTTACCCAAAGGCAAAGCTCTACAAGAGCAAGGCACCATTACATATTACTTTATGCTTAATGATCCTATCCCAAGTTTTTACCTTACAAGTTTTTGCTTTGGTTTATCAAAGTTTATTTTTGATTCATGATTCACTTGGTCTAGATATGGAGTAGTACAAGAGCATCACACTTAGCCTAGAGAGCTATAGACTAGTTAGCACCCCTCATGACTAGTTGCTAGTGCTAAACTAAATTAGAATACTCTAGATGGGAACTTGTGAAAACCAATGACTTTGAAAACCTTGGAATGATGAGTCATTCTATTGAAAGATTTTGAAGGTTAATGTGACTTGTGAATGACTTGGTGAAATTTACCAAAAACTGATGGTTGGGTTCGGATGCGACACCTTTTCAATTTTTGAGTATCCCCACAATACCTGATTATGGGTAAGGCTGTAGCTGGAAATTTATGTGTCTTAGTATGGGTTCCCTCTGAACAAGAGTCATAGAGGTTATGTCGAGGCTGCCTCCGTTGAAAGTGAAATGATGTGAAATGAGGTGAATGCACGACCCAAGCCCTGTGCAGTTCCCGGGATAACAGTTGGCTATCACTAGGAGGCCAAGCTCATGGGGAGAGGTGCCTATGCTAGGGTATGTAAGTGAAAGGTTAATGGTTGATGATCCGCATACTGAGCTATGATTATTCAGGGTTATCCCTGACGGATGTAATCAAATGTTGTGGCACAAGTGTGCAACCTCTGCAGAGTGTAAACCTATTCGAATAGCCGCGTCCGCGGTCATAGACAGTTGGAAAGGCCATACTGTTCCATCATCAGAACTTTTCCAAAAATATGAATGGTGACTTGTGACTTGAGTTTGAAATGTGACTTTGACTTTGAATCACAACAGAGTTGTGGGAATGACACTAATGTTCCCACTTGAGTTAGTTAGAAAATCAAAGAGTATTTTTTTACTAAAGTGCTTATGAAATAAAACTGGCTTTATGCAAATGAACCTAGAGCTTAGCACCCCCTTACCATAGTTGATAGTACTTACACTAGTATTAGTTTGCGAGTACTTTAAAGTACTCATGGCTTTGTCCCTGGCTATTCAAATGGCCAGACTATGAAGAGGAGAACCAGTACCAGGAGGATGGACAGCAGGACGTCTACGACAACTAGGACCACTCCTGACGTCAGCAGTTGCCTGTGGAATAGATGGACCACAACCGCTACTTCGCTTCCACTATGTGTTTTGTACTTGATCAATAGATCAACTATTATTGTAATGAGACTGGATCATGTGATCCTTTGTTGTAAGACAATTATGTGTTGTAATGAATTATGTGCTGTGATATCAATCTATTATGTCTCGCAAAAACAATATTCCTGGGATTGCGATGAATGGCATAATAGGCATCTAGACTTAAAAATCCGGGTGTTGACATCCGCCAAAACGCCTCCTTCCGTGCTATGACATCCGATGAAGTTCTTAGCGAAGTCATCGCTTTGAACATCTCCAAGAAGAATGCGGAGGATCTTGTTGCTTGTGCTCACAACTCCCGCAAGCCCAACCTTGCATTGAAGATGAAGGTACATGAAGATAGTGAAAGCGACGAGGATCCCGTTGAGTGGGGACCGGAAGATCTCAAGATCAATTATCATGAGCACATGGCTCTCGCCGCCAAGAAATTTTGGGATGGAAACAAGTCCCGAAGCACAAGACCAAGAAGATCACGTGATTCTCCAAGCAGTTTCTCCAAGAGCCCAAGGGAGGGGCAAAGGGGTAGGACATGTTACAATTGCGGCGACAAGAATCATTTTGTCACGGATTGTATGTTTGAGAGAAGAGAAGATCATGGTGGAAAGCTTATCCGCAAGGACAAGTTCAAGTCACTCTCCAAAGGATTCTCCAAGTTCTCCCCAAAGTCCGATGACGACAAGGTCTCCTTCACCAAGAATCCTAGAGACTTCATCATTCGAGAAGAGTACTCTTCTGATGATGATGAGGAGCATGAGGACAAGCGCTCCCACAAGGAAGGAGAGGGAGTGGCCGCCATCGCCATTTCCACTCCCTCTATCTCCCTCTTCGAATCTCCTAATGAGAACCTCATCACCAACAATGCTCGTTGCCTTATGGCAAAGGTATCCACGGAGGTAAAATCCCCTTCCAAACTATCATCTTCGTCTAATGCTTTATATATTGATGATGCCTCTAGTCTCACCGTTAAACGTGAGATTATGAGTTTGGATTCTTTTCTCACTAACATGAAAGGGGATACCAAGACTCATGTTGGAGCTCTCTTAGCACAACTTGGTGCGGCACAAGATCTTATAGAGGAAAGGGAGAGATTGGAAAGGGAAATGGCAAATGAGATTGCCGATCTCAGAGATCTTATAGAGGAGAGGGAGACGTTGGAAAGGGAAGCGGCAAATGAGATTGCCTCTCTCAAAGAAGAGCTTGATGAGGAACGAAATCTGCGCATGTGTCTTGAAGCTAGTTTCATTGTCCTTGAAGATAAGGTCTCTCAACTCACCAAGGATCGAGAAGATTCTCTTGGTTTGGTGGGTGAGCTCAAAAAGAAGATACTCTCTCTCGAGGAAGCTAACAAGAAGAAAGATGATGAAGACCCCAACTCTTCCCATGACGAGCTTGTTGATCAAGTTGCTTCCTTGAGGAAGCACAATGCTCTTCTCTTGGAGGTCAATGCTCTTCAAGAAGAAGCCT